>NC_139697.1:76753594-76833594 GCF_964188405.1 Protomyctophum parallelum | reverse complement strand
TGAGTGGTACTGTACTGTACTGTACTGTACTGTACTGTACTGTACTGTACTGTACTGTACTGTACTGTACTGTACTGTACTGTACTGTACTGTACAAGCCCTCCTCCCTGGCCTGTGTGTGTCTGTATGTTAGGCTGTGCAACAGTGACACTTGGTGGTGAACAAACGCTATAACGCTATTTTCGTGCACAGACACAGGGACACAAGGACAGACCCAGGGACACAGCCACACACACATAGCTGTCTATAGGAGTGGTTGCACGGTTGCACCACTCAAAAACAGTAACATACAGTATGTACGTGTATGTTTTCCCATGTTTTAAACTTTGTGTGAAACCGTTTTTCATGTGGCAACAGTCGGGATGGCTTGAATCCTTCATGATTCCTCAAGCTTTGCTGACACAGCGTTCATCATACAGGGCTTGGGTGGGGAGACGAGCACATCTTCTGATGCAATCGGCTGTCCGCACAACCCTCTGCAATGCTTTACGGTTTAGGTCGGTGCATAGCAGCCAGTAAGGATGCTATGGAGGTGATCATTTATCTTAGATCTTATTACACAGCTTTGTTGAATGCTTGATTCTGATTGATCACCAAATTATTTCTGGATAATGACCGCTCTATAACAGACCAATGTCTAATCAAAGACTCAGAGCACCTGCCTGCACGGCTTGGATTTTATGCTGTACCCAACATGACAGCCATGTAAATAACACACAATGTCATTTAACTAAAAACATGCTTTCAAGAATGTTTTTGAAAACATTTGAAGCGAGAAATAGACGATGCAGTACCTTCAGGGTCATTACATATTTAACTGGTTTGATGGTGCATGAAATCACTTGTTTTTTTCTTTCTTCTGAATCAGCAAAGCATCTTTTTACTCTGATTTAAAGGAAGCTTCACTCTTTCATGCTCAACCAATCACTTCACTAAATTAGCACCCCATTTTAACATCGTTGAAATTAATAATTAGCCACCTGTCTGCCATAGTGGCTTTCACAAACCTGATTACTAACCATGTGTGCTTGAACATAAGTAAAATAAACCTTGTTTGCAGTAAAATACACTCAGAAAACAGAAACTACTATCTACCCAAATATATTGGTGAATCATTTTTACACCCTTAATTATCGAGTAAACTTGACTGCTATGAAATCAAGTAAAATCTACCTTAAAAATTAAGTAAGTGCAAGTAATATATTAAAGCAGGTTGAAATGACAATTATTGAGTAGATAAAATTAATATGCATTAGCACCTTGAAATGACAATAATTGAGTAGATAAACTTAATATGCATTAGCACCTTGAAATGACAATAATTGAGTAGATAAACTTAATATGCATTAGAAAACCTAGGTTAAAATTACATATAAATTTGAGTATATGGGATTGAAATTGATAGGTTGATTTAACTATATACGAGTGTATGATTTAATAAAATATATGCGTTACATTTACTCAATATTTTAACTGTATTCAACTCATAGTATTTTAATCAAAAAGGAATTCTGTATTTACCTTTGTCAAAGAGAATACACAATGCAATTATACAGATAAGTACGTTTTTAATTGACCAAAGTGAACATTCAAGTATTAAACACTCACATACTGTATGGGAGGAAACAGTCTGGCCACACGAAACAATGTGCAAATTACAATGTCAGCAAATACATTTTAAGAACATTAAACATTTCCTACTATGGGCTATATCTTGTGCCACCCCATATCCGTAAACTTATTTGCCATTCTTTACGATTTTGACGATGGACTAGTTGAACCATTTTAGTGTGTTTCAAAATAGTAAAAAATGGCAAATAAGTTCAGGGATAAGGAGTGGCGAAAGATAGGGCCGTATAAGTACAAACAATGTATGCATTCTCTGCAACAGAACATTTTCCTTAGACAATGTGCAAATTGTTGTCTGCAACAACATTAAAGAACATTTTCCTTGCCCATGGCAGGTAAATAAAACAAAACAAAAGTCCACGCACACTATAGTTGAGAGGACATAAACATTATAGGATGGTCATTTGACTTTTTTTTTAGTCAAGGCTGGGTTTAATGAATTGCCTGCCGGTGTCCCACCGAAACTATACCGTATACACACACACACACAATTTGATTGTCTAGTGTCTACCCCCCCCCCCCACACACACACACACACACACACATGCACGTCACACTATACTTGAGGACATAAACATTTTAGGTCAAGGCTGGGTTTAATTAATTTGCCTGCATGCCGGTGTCTAGCACCCAAATTAGCCGATCTACAAACATGCGCACACACCTGAAAACACAATTTGATAGGCTACTTCATCATAGCAAAAATAGCTGCCATTCTTTTTTGAAAACATTCATCTATGGTCACATGCAGACACCAGATTGAAAGTATAGTTGGTCAACAGCCAACACGCATACAATTAAAACCTGGTGTAGTTGTAAAATTGTATAGCACCGAAAAACATGAACCCCAAAAGCATTATTTAACAAGACCCAGACAAATGAACATTAAGTATAAAATAACTGTGGCCCTTTAAGCAACAAATGTTAGTTTTTAAAGTAATGTGCTTGGAGCAATCAATAACCCATTACTGTACAAGGAAAAAAAAAAGAAAAAGCAGGAAGGTCAAATGGGGAAGAATTTCTTAATATAGAAAAAATAAAAATAACGTTTTACTGTCTATCGGTGAGGTTTGTACAGATTAATACATTCTAATTGGCTATATGCACCGTGTACACATAAGCACCTCCAATTCAAAACAAGTCTGTCAGACGCACAGATCTGACATGCTGCTGTATGCTTTATACAATAGGCTTTCCTTTTGAACAGTGCAGTATCAGTCAGTGTCGTATGTGATGTGGTTCCCTACTAATCTGTTTTCACTGAAAACATTCAAACTGAAGTTGTCAGTCAGGACACTAGCCAAGCAGACAGTTTTTCAGTGTCTGCACTTTGGGTGTAAGCTGTTGAGGGTCTAGTCCAAGCAGTACCTTTTGAAAAACCTCCAAGATGTATTTGAACTTCTTGGGGTACTTCAAGTCAAACACGTACAGTAGGTCAGTCCCAGGAGATAGCAGCAGGCTCTGCTAATATCGCCGAGGTTGTTGAGGACAGGGATGCCCTCAATAACAATACCTACATTAGCAGCTGGTGATTCTTGAGTTTGCAGACTGTAGATAGTCATCAGTTCCCCCGACAACTCCTCTTCTACATCGACACCAGCATCCTGCACACATTGTAAAAATAGAATCTCATGAGTGAAAAGGTAATGATGATGTTCACGGTATTATCATTCTAAACAGTTACTACTGTTGCACAATTCCCTGCTCTGGGTGGGATCTCCGACCCATCAGTGTCTTGAGTTTGCAATTGAAAACGTTTGCTGCCAACCAGTTGAAGAAATCACAGATTGAGGCCAGATTGAGACCATTCATGTTCATGGAAGAAGCTTGTAAACATGTATTCTATTGCCAATTTGTGACCTTGTAGATCTGCTATTTTTGCTGTACAACATGCTTCCATAATTAAGACATGCTGCTGTCTATGCTGCTATGGAACTTGTATCCATGTGCAGTGCAGACCTGAGTGTATCTTGACCTTACCAAGAGACAGTATGTAGGAACACATGTCTGAACTGCAGTAGCAAGACATGCCATCTCACAACCTGATTCTCTGGACACTCTCACAAAACAAGCTCCTCACTCTGCCGTTCTTGGCACGTTTGAGATATTGTCTCACAATTAGCCATGATGATGACATTAGTTAAAACTACAAATTGTTAAATACTTTATTTTACTAACTTCAACGTCCTTGATCAGGGCACCAGGCTCTTCTCCCAGATGGTCGATGAGGCACTTGATCACGATTCCTCTGGTTAGCTGTATGGGGTCTCCACTCTGCAGACAAAGTTTTATCCTTAATACAATGCATTACTTTGCACATCCAAGCTGGGCTTTTGTTTACCAACTTTAAAGTCTACCGTTTCAATTGTCTGCACACAGTTTTAGCATTTAGGGCCCCATTTCCACCAGTGCTAAACACATTATCCCGAAACTTCTTTGCCTTTTTTACTCTTTTGAAAAACAAAATTGGTCAACTAGCCAATCTTAATGAACAAAAATGTTTTTCAAAATAGTAAAAAAGCAAAGAAGTTTAGGAATAAGAGGGGTTTAGTACTGACAAGACTATTAAGCCATGCATTTCGTCTATCAGGGAATGGACAGGACAGAGACATAGTGATGCCTGTTTAGGATACATTAGTATCTAAAGTAAGTGATCGTAATTAACTTAATGGGACTGATCTAGGACATTTGACAGGTTTGCGTTACAGGCAAGATACTACAGTGGAAGTCAATGAGGAACATTTCTCACCCGCATGTGAAGTTACATGTCAAGGAAATTACAACACAAACTTCTACCAGTGTTC
Organism: Protomyctophum parallelum; assembly: GCF_964188405.1. Classification (NCBI taxonomy): domain Eukaryota; kingdom Metazoa; phylum Chordata; class Actinopteri; order Myctophiformes; family Myctophidae; genus Protomyctophum; species Protomyctophum parallelum. The sequence goes on along the minus strand of NC_139697.1, from coordinate 76,829,161 downwards.
TAGCTTTTTAAAGTGAATGAATACCGAGAATAGAAGATCTGCAACTTCACAGACTTCAGTGAGATGCAATGTGAGCTTGCATATCTGCTATTTTCTGATTTAGAAGCCGTTTTTAAGAATCATCCTCAGGTCTAAATGGTTTATTACCTGAAGCAGAGCACTCATTTCTGCCCGATGTGGCTCTCCTACAGCACCTCTCTTAGATTGGAACATGGACAGCAGTTTAGGTGTGTAGAGGTCCAGTTTAGGTGTGTAGAGGTCCAGTTTAGGTGTGTAGAGGTCCAGTTTAGGTGTGTAGAGGTCCAGTTTAGGTGTGTAGAGGTCCAGTTTAGGTGTGTAGAGGTCCAACATCTCCATGAATTTCGGCTCAAGCTTCATTGTAGTGATCAACTTGAACTCTGCGCTGACCTGAAAAACAGATGAGGGGAAGGGAGAAAAACAAATCACATTGTGATCTTGTACATCCATTTTCCACCACTGTTGCTCCAGGAATGGGTACAATTGGTTAAATACAATGTAAATGTGTGTCACATGCAGGATGTCATTTCTGTTGAACCCTGCTACAAGAATCCAATTTACTCACTTGTGAAGCATCAAACAAGGCCAGCCATCTCTCCTTTACATCCTTGACGCTCATCTAGAAGAGATACACTAGGTGTTAACAGGGAACCAACAGACTGATGTAATGTTTCTTTCAAAAATGAGTTTGACTAATATTTGTCATACCAACTAATCTATAAAAATCACACCTGTGTGAACTGAGCGATGCAACTATATGCATCGTACTGTACTGTACAACTCATACTCTACAGTATAACTCGTACTGTACACTGTACTATGGCTGCTGTGTGTGTGACCTGAATCAGCCCAATCAACCCCAATTCGTACTCATCAGGACATACATATGGACATAGCAGTTAGTTGGAGCCGTCAGGCACCACTCAAATCCATATCACTGATAAACTACATCTACTGAGTCCCAACTGTAAAATCTCAATGATTCAACATTTTAATTATCCTCCTCAAGGATCAAAATATTACACAGGGAAGAATTATTGAAGCAGCTGTGTTCATATAAGGCAGCGAGCAGACAACGCAGTGGTAAATGAATAATATCTGCAACACAATGTTTCAGGAATATAGTTGAATAACTGTATAGAAAGGTTGTAAAACAATTATTAAACAGTGTCCTACCAGTAAGGTATCCAGTCACTTGTTTGTCCAGACTGTTGAATTGCTGTCTGTATGAGTCTAGATGCCTGGGGGACAGCCACCGGGAGGCAAAGAGGACAGCATACCGGGAGACAAAGAGTTGAGGTGTAGCTGGAAGACATGGACAGTAGAAAATAAGACTAAATACACAATAATGAAACCCTGTTAATTTCCCATCAGGCACACTCTTGTCAATACTTTGCATTGATTCAATATTTATAAATGCCACAGAAAGACTAATAGTTTAAAACCCCCAAAAAGCTGAAATAGCAGATTTACAAGCATGCACACAACGCAATGAGACTGTGAGCAATGCTGTGAGCTTGTAGACCGGCTATTTATTGTTACTTTTGTGCAGACACTGTAGTATTGGTGACAAAACATCAAACGTTGAAATATGGAGATATGAGGTTTCTGCCCAACAGCAACGATGTATATATGAAATTATGAATACATTGTGTGTGTTTTTTACGGTTGTTACCTCCTGGAACCCAGGTCAAGCAGTGACGAGGCTTTATTGTTGGCAGCAGCAGGGAAGGAGAATCAAACAGAAGAGAAGGAGCCAGACATTGATGCCTACAGAGTCTACAGACAAATATGCAGACATGCACATGATCAGACAAAGCAACATACATTTTTATACAGGACTTTAGTCCATAAATAGTCAAATACCTAATGTTGCGATCACAGTCACACGGACAGATGCAAAGATACAGTCTAGTCTACTATTAATGTTTAATGGAAGTGAGCGACATGAAGATACAGCCATTGCAATGTTTGTAGCTTTGTATCTTTTGCATCTGCCAGTGTGATTGCAGCATAAGAAGTTGGCTAGCAGTAGGCTAGTATATAAAATGCCTTAATGATACTGGACTTACAGGCTATAGTTGACAATGTCCACTCTGTCTGATGTTGGCTCTTAGCTGCAGTGATTTATTCAACAGTCTACAAAACAAACATTAACGAACATTAAACTGTATACTTTACACCGTATACTTTAAAAACATAAATGTGGAAATATAGCTCATCTACAAGCTCACAAGCAGGCTTGAGTTTTTAGAATGATTACTTTTGCTAACAGACATTTAGCACTGATCTAAATGCATTTCGTTCCATGCAGTTTATAATTCCAATGATTGTGCTGGATGACAATGTCCACATGTAATTGCACTGTCTGACGCTGCCTGCAGATTTATTCACCATTCTACCGCAAACTACGCAGCTGCGTAGAGGCCCCAAGAGTTCTCCCTGAAAAATGTTTAATATCGCAGCCCCGCCAGCCCGTTCCGCCTATTGCGGTCGGTTAGGGGGGCTCCGACGGCCCATGGCGTCGCTTCCTCGGCGTCACTTCTTCATGATCCTCCCCCGTTAAGCGACGCCCGGTCGCGGCCGTCCGTCCCGTCGTGGGCTCCCCTGTTGGTCTATGTCCCCCTTAGCAAAAGTAATATTTCTAAAAGCTCAAGCCTATAGCCTATACTGCTGGCCTACGTAAAACATGAACCGCACGCAGGCACCGCAAAACAACAAGCTTATCGTCTAACGTTTACTGTATAGATGAAGCATGTTTAGTTTAATATTACAGCATAGAATTCAACATAATAAATAAGCCCGCGTTTATAGCGGCCATTTTGATAGTTCTTTCAGTGAGCCATACATACAATCGTAAGTCAAATGAACTACAATTACCATGCAGCCCTGAGCCCTTCCCGTTCGGCGCGAACTTTCCCTCGCAAATAATGTGTAGGCTATTCTATGCATTTTAACATGATATTGTGTATATGTACATGGCTGAAACATGTGTAGTTTATGTGTATAGTGTCGACGACCACATGCGTTACGTTATGGTGGGGCTGAATGAAAATTAGCATGCACTCTTTAGTCTTGACAGTTGTTAGTTTTGCTAGCCCTATACGAGCGTCATGTAAACCATGGCTTTAGTCCGGTCCAAAAAAAAAGTATGAAGACACGGTCAACATTTAATTAACATTTGATAGCTGGCTACTTACCATGAAGGAGAACTTCTCTTGTAACTTCACTTCACTTGCGTGGCGCGGCTCAGCTACTGCTTCTGCTGTAAATTTTGTAATGGCTGCCAGCCTGCCACTCGGGATGACTCGTATCGGTCCGGCTTTCATCGCTGTTATGAACTCTGGCCAATAAGAGGCAGGTAGGCGTGTCTAATGGGTATCTTAGATCATTTCAACCCAATATTATTAGTAGATACCGTATCTACTAATAATATTGGGTAGGAATGAGTAATAATTACATTTCTTCAAACTGATCTGTACGATTACTCCATTCTCAAATATTATGATGGAAACTTACTGAGACTTGTATATATATTTGACCAATATTACCAGTTTGGCATATACTCATTTATTTTCATGAAATGAACTAAAACAATAGATGTACATTTAACTCACAAATAACAGTTGGATTTTTACTCATTAATTATTGTATATCCAACTAAAAGGATCCCATAAGTGATATTCACAGATTTTATTAAGCTAATATACCTTTTTTTAATAGTCGTACTTACAAGGTGATTGTTTTACTTTTTTGAGTGTATGTTTGGGCTTATTTCTCAGATTTCATGCTTGTACCTCTCCGCCAGCAGTAGCTACATGCTATAATAATAATAATAATAATAATAATAAACTTTATTTATATAGCACCTTTCATACATAAATGCAGCTCAAAGTGCTTTACAGAGCAGAAAAGATAATAAAAGCAAAACAAAACAGCATTAAAACAGGCAAGCAGTTAAAACAATAGGACAATGGTACAAAGAACAGATAAAATAAGGCAACGACATTAGAAACAAGCAGAATAAAAAAAATAAAAAAATAAAGATCACTTAAAAGCAATGTTGTAGAGGTGGGTCTTAAGCTGAGCTTTAAAAATGTCTACAGAGGCTGCCTGACGAAGGTACAGTGGGAGCTTGTTCCATGCCGACGGCCCGTAGAAGCAAAAAGCTGCTTCCCCGTATTTTTTAGTTGCTATTTTTTTAGGCAAAGCGAGCAGGCCAGCAGTGGAAGACCTTAGGGGCCGGTTTGGGACATATTTAGGCAGGCAGTCAAGTAGGTAGGGAGGTGCGAGACCATTGAGAGCTTTATAGACAAGTAAAATAATTTTAAAATCAATCCTAAAAACAACAGGAAGCCAGTGCAGTGATGCCAAAACTGGAGTAATATGTTCTCTCATCTTAGTTCTAGTTACAACTCTAGCTGCTGCATTTTGGACAAGTTGTAATCTGTCAGTTGTTTTCTTAGGCAGTCCTGACAAGAGCGCATTGCAGTAGTCAAGCCGAGAAAAAACAAAGGCGTGGATTAGCGTTTTTGCATCGTCCAAGGACAAATAGGCTCTGATTCGTGCAATATTTCTAAGGTGAAAAAAGGCAATCTTGGTAACATGATTAATGTGTGAATTAAAATTCAATTCAGAATCAATAATAACCCCCAGGTTCTTTACTGGGGAGAGCCTGGACAGTTGGCGCGCATTTTACTAATCCCTCCCTACACAGAGATTAATTAATTTCAAGTAACCAAACTTTTTTGTGAACAAGATACACTTGTCCTCTCCCATTTCCCTGAGTGTTTTTTAATTTTGGTGAGACGAGTCGGACGCAATCTGCAAATCAAATTGATCTCGCGTTCAGGAGGACGAAAGGAGGATGCAGGACGAAAGAAGAGGAAGTGAGCGCGAGATCACTTTGCTTGCCGATTGCGTCCGACTCGTTTCACCAAAATTAAAAAACACTTGGGGTAATGTGAGAGGACAAGTGAATCTTGTTCACAAAAAAGTTTGGTTACTTGAAATTAATTAGTCTCTGTGCAGGGAGGGAATTAGTAAAATGCGCGCCGACCGCCCTGTCTCTCCCCCAGTCTCCGCTACTACTAAGCGTGCAAAAACACAAAAGGGTCTGTAGCTCGGTCAATCTTAGGCGGAAATGGATTTTTTTTTGTCTGCGAGGCTTTCGGGCAATGTGGAATCGAATGACGTCGCCGGAAATACGCGACGAAAAGGTGTTGCATGGTATCCAGTCCGAGGTGCAACCGTCCTACCGCGCCTACTGTCCAGGCTCTCCCCTACTGTTACTTTCTACAGTCAGGTTGCCAAGTCTGCTTATTATTGATTATTTCTGCTCGCTAGAACCGATTATGAGAACTTCTGTCTTATCCTCATTTAGCTTGAGAAAGTTCTCACTCATCCAACATTTGATGCTAGACAGACAGGTCAACAGCGGGTCTAAAGCACAGGGATCATCTGGGGCCACAGAAAGATATAGTTGGGTATCATCAGCATAGAAATGAAAATTGACTCCGTGATTGGTAATGAGTTCACCCAATGGCAGAATGTACAAGGAGAACAGCAGAGGACCAAGAATCGAGCCCTGTGGAACACCGGAACTGATGTCGTGTTTGTCTGAGTCAAACTCGGCTAGATTGACAAAGTAAGCTATGTGTTAAGCTGTTTTCTTTTCACTATCTGTTATGCCTAATTTATAACAATGTTGCTTATATACCTTCAAGCTGTTGTGACGTTTCTGTCAGCATTTCCCCTAAACTGTTATCGATCTAGTCAATATACATTTCACTTAGACTGTACATATTGTTGATAGGGTTGATGTAGTTCTTTACTATATTTTGAAGGCATTTGAAAAAGCCTACCACAGAAGAATAACAAACTTGACAATTAATCACAGGCCTGAGGGCATCATTTCAGTGTCCATGGCATGCAATTGCCACCATAGTTTGTGTTTTTGAAGATTTTTTAATAAAGATTTTGTTTTGCTCCGCTAATCACTAGGCACTAGTGTTGAATACCACTTGAGAAATAACATACATAGTGTCTATTTTACGCCATAATGACCCCTCACTTCACACAGGTGTGATTTGTTTTAGGGGCGCTAGCCCCACCTATATATTCAGATATTAGTGTAGATTTTCGTCCTACACAAACATTAAATTCCCATTGACAATTAATGGAGAATTTATGTCATAGTGGCTGAGCAAATTGGCTATTTTTGTCCTACACAAACATTAAATTCCCATTGACTACGAATGGAGAATTTTACATCATAGTGTCTGAGCAAATAGGCATAGTGCCGCAGCGCAGTGCTAATCTCTGCGGCCTCCTTTGTCTCAATGTTGTTCACTGTATATCGTCTTATCAGCACAGTTGTGTGGGACACACGCCTGGAGGGAACTTCAAGGGGACGTTCTCCTGTTTCAGTTGTTACCAGGAGCACCTTCATCCAACGCAAAGTATCATTACTGCAATATAGATGTACTCTGTTTTGTTATAGGTCAAAGTCCTGGATTTCAAAATGTACTTGAGTACAAAAGTCAAGCAGTGAGTGCATTTTCCGGCAGCGGCATCAGCCGCCAATTGCCGTCAACACACACGGCAGTGTTGCCACCGGCAATGCTTCCTAATCCGCCACAGACCGGTGTCCGCCGGTTTCTGCCACTGTTGTGTCACTCATAATAATGCATTCTTACAAAATGACCTCAGAAATAAATGGAATATGAATGCATGCTTGCAAAACGACCTCAGAATATGTAAATAATAAATAATATTACATAACTTTACCTCCTCCCCCCGCCGCTGCCGTGGCAACACCGCGTGCTGCCGGATGGCGCTGGCAGACACCGGCCGATGCCGCCATCTGCCGGTGTCTGCCAGCGCCGCTGCCATGAAATGCACTCGCTCTCCCACACAAACGTATTGCATCAAACTTTAGCAAAAGTAAGAAAGAGTAGCTACTCATTATGCAGAATGTGACATTTAAAATTTTCAGATGTAGACCTAAAAATAAAAAGATTGCCAAAATTATATTTAGAGCATAACTAATGATAAATGATAATAAATGTAGTGGAGTAAAAGTACAATATTTGGATCTGAGACGTATAGTGGAGTAGAAGTATTGGAAACTCAATTAAACTACAAATACCTCAAAATTGTATGCAAGGTTTCCACCACTGCCAGGCAGCCATACAAAGTTGTTTACAATAGTGTTGTGAAGTGCCATATGTGAACTCCACACCATGTATCCCTCTCAGTGGACACATTGATACATAATGCTAAAACATATACTGCCCGCAACCCAACCTGTGTGTTCTCGGCTCTATTCTGGCTGGAGAGACCTGTTCCGTGTGTCTTCTCTCTCTCTCTCTCTCTCTCTCTCTCTCTCTCTCGCTCTCTCTGCCCTCATTTTCCTGCCTCTACGGCCACCCATGGTATCAAAAATAAAGCAAACAAGAGAGAGAAGGACTGCCTCAAAATATACACTTGTACAATACCATGCTGATGCCAAGGTGAGCCTGTTTCCTGCACTTCTCATATATACAGTAGGGACAGTCCGAAAGAGAGTACAAATCAATGTTTGAGAAAATCTCCATGGAAAGTGGTAGTTAATGTGAAAAGTGGTAGTTATTATGAAACACAGGACAGATATAGACAAATATGGCTGGTGGTTATGTACATAAAGAAAAGACACTGACATAATATTGAGATCTGACATTTTGGTGAGTTGGGGAGCTGGTTTTCCTCTGCTTCATGGCTGTGTGCACAGCATAAGCCGAGAGAAGACGTTTTCGGGAACCGCTTGGCGCCTCTTCGCCCTTGGACTGGAAGGACATTTGTGATGCTTGTGACTCCAAATTAACTAAACCCAAATGAGCACCTGGACCCTTTCTACAGGGAACTTAATGGCAATTAACGCATGAAATCAGAGGAATTAATGTTTAAACCCATAGAGAATGGAAGGTCAGAGCTCTCTTTACAGTATATCTCTCACACTCTCTGTGTCCGTCCGTCCGTCCGTCTCTCTCTCGCATGCACGCACGCACGCACGCACACACACACAGCCATGAAGCAGAGGAAAACCAGCTCCCCAACTCACCAAAATGTAAGATCTCAATATTATGTCTTTTCTTTATGTGCATAACCACCAGCCATATTTTTATGTATCTGTCCTGTGTTTCATAATAATTTAACTACCACTTTTCACTTTTAACTACCACTTTTCATGGAGATTTTCTCAACCATTGATTTGTACTCTCTTTTGGACTGTCCCTATGAGAGCACGAACAGGTCTACACACTCAGTAATCTGTTCCAGTTTGTTGAAGAGAGTTTTGAGCCGGAGAGGACGGATGAAGGAACTCAGCTCACCTGGTTATAAATGTTTCTTCCCTCTTGTTTTAACTGTCATCTATTTCTGTCGACTGTTCTCGCGTCTGTACAGAACCTTTGATCCAACTTTTAGGAGAGAGAGCAGCCCATACTCAGCAGCACCAAACGTACATTTTCACACCCCTGGTTGGCTGGTTATGCCAATATATAAAACAAACAAATCAGGAGCATCTCTGGTGGGAGCTCAGTCTGTGAGGGGGAGTAAATTTTCCAAACACTGTTTTGACATTGACTCAAATAGCAGACTCCTATACTGTAAATACTCATTTAGGGATGAATCAGCAATGTTTTGGATTCATTTATCATGCAGACATTCAAGAAGAAAGGAAAGCATACAGTTTGAAAGTATCCTGTTATCCAAACTGAGGACAGCTGTGTAAACATTGGACATAAAATGAACTGAATCTTCTGGCTGTCACATCTGCATGGCAATGTGTCTCTTCTAATGCTGATGAGCTTTTTAGACATTTGGTTACCGTGCCAAAATATAATAATTAATCTTTTCAATTACCCTCTTTCCTTTATCTTTGCTTCTTTCTCATTCCTTTTTTAAACCTGCCATGCACTGCTCCCATAGAAAGCCATTCAGCTGGATAAAGTAATTTACCTGGATGAAGAGAGCGAGAGCAAGAGCGAGAGAGAGCGAGAGAGAGAGAAAGAGAGAGAGAGAGAGAGAGAGTGTGTGTGTGTGTGTGTGTGTGTGTGTGTGTGGGGGGGGGGGGGGGGGGGGGGGGGGGGGGTATATGTGTAAGAAAACAGTAACGTTGTTCTATGTTCATGTGCACCACTGCACACTAAGTTCAAATGTAGCCTAGTTCTATAACTAGGCTACGTTTGAACTTAGTGTGCAGTGGTGCACATGAACATAGTGCTTAAATGCATTGTATATGCATACATTAATGCATAAGCCATTTAAGCTATAACTAGGCTAGGTTTGAACTTGTGAGGTGGTGCAACTGGCTCATGTTGAATCAGAGAAGAATATGTATGTGAAAGATGTATGTTTATTGTTTAGAGATAAGGTTCAATTTCTCTGTCTTATGCATGAGCACATAATAAACATTATAATGCACAGACAGTCGCCACATCCTAATCCATGTTATTGGGCTATGCATACACGCCATTTTGGAAGAACTTGGGCCACTTCCCTATACTTCCTTCACAGGTGTTACAGATGATAGGCTCTGTTACATTCTGGTCAAACAGAGTCAGTGTGCCGCTATTGTGCATGTTGGCTAACTGGAAACATGCACTCTGCTACACTAGTGGTTCCAGGGTCCTTGGAAATTAAAAACTTTGAGAACCACTGCACACTAAACTTAATTAGTATCATCTGTGACTGTAACACCTGTGAAGGAAGAAGGGAAGCGGCCCGGAAGTATAGACGAATTCAGGAACGGGTCTGAGGTATAAAGTAAAGCAGCCTTGTGTTCATACAACAGAAAGATTGGGCACCGCAGTGTATTCTTTTTGACATTCTGTTTTTCTCCAAAGTTGAATGTTGCCACTACTGTTGGAGCAGCCATAAACTACACAGGTCAACCCGATGTTCTGGGCATCTTTGTAAAGTTAGTGTTAGTAAAAAGCAGGTAAAAGAGTAAAGTTTGAGCAGACTAACATCAGTCACTCTACCATTCACTGTAGTGGAAGAGGTGCGGGTTTAAACCGCAGCTATGGCTGCTCCACCTACAGGAAATACGTAAGCTGCGACCATGAGACCCGTTTCTGAATTCGTCTATAGGAAGCGTTATTCTTTGTGCATATAGCCCATTCAACTCAGAGAGTAAAAATCATCCGTATGGACCTCTCAGTGAAAGTTGTAAACATGGTGAAAAGAGGTGTGAGTGTGAGTTGTCATAATGAAGCATCAGGACATTTAGGCTCCATGAAGGATGCTGTCTCACTGATGAGAAACATTGATACCAGTACATACGATGTGACAGCCTTATTTCACCTGGCATAAGAACTGACATTGTCTTACATTTGCCATGTCATTGTTATATGTAAGTGTTTCCTATAAAGTGCTGACATCACATTATGAAAAGAGTTATACGCGTGGATTATGCTGTTGCATTTCTCTGATATGTTCAAGCTTAGTTTTGTGATTATAATGCTTCAATGCATGCATGTTGTCAGACATTATATCATATTAATCGGTTAGACCAGCTCATATGGTTCCAAATCTCCATTTCTTATATTGTTGCTGACCCTATAACGCCTACAGTCTATAGGCCTATACCCTTCACAATTTTCCCAGCAGGTTATTACTTATTGGCATTGGGTTGTGTGTGTTCTTGAATGTCATCTTGTCTCGTCTCGGTTTTCTAATGGACAGATTACCATAATGACTTGTTTAGTTGGTTTAATTGGAATGAAGGGCTGTGTGTGGGCCTCTGTTGATTGTTAACCACTTTAACCCCAGCATGCCTATATTCTTTATTTTTTTTTATTTTTTTAACGCCATTGACAATGAAGGTAAAATTATGTCATAATGTGCCTCATTACGTCATATTGTCTCTTTATTGTTAATGGCGTTTAATGTTTGTGATGGCACCATTTGTTTTACATGACCATTACATCACCTAATCAACGAGTTAGACTTTAATATATTAGCGCCCCTCACTTCACACAGGTGTGATTTTTGTATTATTATTTATTTGTTTTTGCATGCCAAAAAGCGTTTTGAGCTTGTTAATCCATATTTTTGTGAGAGATTTGGTGTAGACAGAAAAAGCAGTCCAAGTCCAGTGCAACTCAGGTCAGTTTCAATAAGAAGGGGTTAAGTGGTTAAATGGGACATAATAAGTTACATTCTAGAGTTCAGACTGCTGTCAAGATGCTGTCCATGGTGCAGATTATGGCTGTCTGCCTGCACCCTGATGATAGTTATTACGTATAAGGGATAGTTCACCCCCAAAATGTTTTTCCCCCTATCGATTCAAGTCTCCCCATGGAGACTTGAATTCATGGATATTGTTTTGTTTTTGTCGATTTCCAAAGCCAATAATTTGGTCCCTTATCGCAGTGGTTCCCAAAGTGGGGTCCTGGGACCCCCAGGGGTCCTTGAGGGAGTTCCAGGGGGTCCCCAGCTAAATGATAGTTTGGAACAAAATGGACCCTTATGGGTCTGTAACTCTGAGAGTAAAATTAACATATAGATCTTACAATATAAATTGGAGTCCCAGAGATAGAAATGCCATTAAATGGGGCCGTAGCGCAATACATGTCAAACTGGGGGTCCTTGAAATTAAATGGGTTGAGAATCACTGCATGACATGAAAAATGTGGGAACCATTGCCCTATCGAGACACAAAGGAGACTATCTGTGTCTCCATAGGGAACCACTGAAGTGCTGGTCATAAAATGATTGATTGGCTTATAGGAATGCGACAAAACCATCCATGAATTTAAGTCTCCATGGGGTGAGTAATCGATAGAAACAAAGTTTTTTTTTTTGGGGTGAACTATCTCTTTCATTTTGTTCTCAGGAGCTTTCCAGTCAACTGTGCTGATTGTGTCTGTTTATTCCCTTTGGTGTTGAGATGCTGTCCATGGTGCTGATTCCAATTATGGCTGTGCAGCTATATACAGATGTGCCATTCCAACACAGCAAGTGTCTCTTTTCATTAAAAAAGAATAATAATCTGAATAGCATTTACATCAGTGGTTCCCAAAGTGGGTACCCCCAGGGGTCCCCAGCTAAACCAAATGGGTCTGAATCTGAAACTCTCAGAATTAAATTAACATCGTTTTTACAATATAAAATGTGGGTCCAAGAGATAGAAATGCCATTAAATGGGGGTCCGTAGCCTAATGCATGTCAAACTGGGGTCCTTGAAATGAAACAGGTTGAGAAGCACTACTAGGGGGGGTCCATATCTTTTCAAATGGGGGTTCGTGGGCTAATTAGTGTCAATTTGGGGGTCCTTGACGTGAAAACGTTTGGGAACCACTGATTTACATAACAACACCTTTGCAAATGCACTCCTTTCTCACTGACAATGTTCTTACAATTTCGTGTGAAGTTCTCAAATGGCACATCTGTACCAACAGTCCAGGTGCTGTCCATGGTGCTGACTATATATAAGCCTGTCTGTCTTCTACCACCAGTTTTACATTCCTTTGCTGTCGAGGTGCTGTCCATGGTGCTGAATGTGGCTGTTTTGGGATGTGTCAATGCGTGCTGTTCATGCCTGCACGAGCGCCTGCTCCTTAATTAAAAAGGCCTCCGTCCACACTGGGTCCTTCCTAACGGAAAAAGGCAGCTGTTATAGGTTGGCGCCTGGTCATTCTTTACGGCTTATAAATCATAGTGTCGATGAGATTAGTCTTCCGTGACATTCTGCTATAATCCGATCTGCAAGCAGCCACCTGCGAGAATGGACAAGCCTTTCTTATCTTCAGACTTTAGACCTCTGAGACACTGCATCTGAAGGTGATGATGTATAAATCACACGATTCAGAAACATCATTTGCACCAGAACGAACAGATTGTCTCACATAATGCCACAAGCAGCGCAAGTAGATTGGCAGAGTTTTAACGTGGCCTATACTTGGAGCACAGCCATGTCCAAAATGAAATGGCTCACAGCCACAGGCTACCATATACCATAAATCTAAATCAACACTTATGACAGTGATGAAAAGGATAATGACAACAAGAACGGTGAATTCATCATTTGTGTCTCTTCAGACCTTTATTGTGGTTTTGTTTCATTTTCTACATTATCTACAACAACGACATGCATGATTAAACTGGGCCTATACTCTTTTTGCCCGTTTCTGATCTGCGGGGCTGATGCCAAATCCAACAGATTCAGAATGAATCAGTCACTTTGTGATTCCATATAGTCTTCACCACAGTTCACCTTCATAAACTCTTAATTGTGCCAATAATTAAATACGGTTTAATTCAGAACACCATGCAGTCTCGCATCAATGGCACTCATTTGTCAGCCAACCCTTAATGTTGTTTGCCCCGTCCCCCTCCCCCTCTCTCTCTCTCGCACGCACGCACGCACGCACGCACGCACGCACGCACACACACACACACACACACACACACACACACACACACACACACACACACACACACACACACACACACACACACACACACACACACACACACACACACACACACACACACACACACACACACACACACACACACACACACACTCATGACGTTATTTGGTAGGTCAGCAGAATAATAGTGCCAGTTCTATAATTATATGTCATGTTCTGCATGGGGATTTTCATACCATGCAGCAGAAATGTGTTTCCTTCAGTCAATTGTTGACACTAATATATATGACGCTAATGTGTGGGCTATAGCAGTGGTTCCCAAAGTGGGATCCGGGGACCCCTAGCGGTCCTTAAGAGAGTTCCAGGGGGTCCCCAGCTAAATTATAGTTTGTAACCCTTATGGGTCTGTAACTCTGAGAGTGTACAAATTTGTACACTCTCAGAGTTAACTTAACATATGGATTTTACAATATAAATTGGGGGACCCATAGATAGAAATGCCATGGGGGTCCGTAGCCTGATGCATGTCAAACTGGGGGTCCTTGAAATTAAACATGTTGAGAATCACTGCTAGAGCTGTATGTGTGTGTGTGTGTGTGTGTGTGTGTGTGTGTGTGTGTGTGTGTGTGTGTGTGTGTGTGTGTGTGTGTGTGTGTGCCTGGATGGCTTAATTGATCTTAAAAAATATCTATATTAATTAATTTATTTTGTAAATCTCTATGGCTTTGGATTGGTGGAACCACACAATGTCACCATTGCTATATGCCCTCTATAATATATAATTGTAGGCTATTCATATAAACATTCCTCTTGTGTGGATCTAATATGTACAGTATATAGCATATACTTTTACATTTCTACCAGGCAAGCAGGAGGTGCATAATGGCTTCAGGCAACATCCTGACAAGAGTTACCACCTTAACTTGAGTGGTGGAAGGTATAACTACAATAATTAAGTACTGTACAATTTTGAGGTATTTGTATACTTTACTTGAGTATTTCCAATTTCCAGTACTTTTACTTCTACTCTATATCTCAGAGGCAAATATTGTACTTTTACTCGACTTACATTTAATTGAAAACTTTAGTTACTAAAGATTTTGATTACAAAACAAACTTCAGCCCCACATTCTGGCCATTTGAAACTATAGCCCATCTACAAGCTCATGCTGTTGCAGATCTGCTATTTTCAAAAGATTTCTATAGCCAATATACATTTGAAAACTTCAAATGAGACATTCTGAATGAGCACTTTTACTTTATACTTCATATACTGTACTTTAAGTAGGCCTACATTTTGACGCCATTACTCAAAGTACTTTTACTCAAGTAAATTTTGAATTCCGGACTTTTACTTGTAACAGAGTACTTTTAAATTGCAGTATTAGTACTTTTACTCATAAGTAAAACATTTGAGCATACTTTTTCCACCATTGCTAATTGACAAGCTGATAATTAATGACAGGCCTGCTGATTTAAAACCATAAACTATTGATGATGATGACCTGCAGGGGCACAACATTCTGGACTCTCTGACATGTGACCACCCCCCCCCCCCCCCCACACACACACACACACACACACACGCATCACACTCATACACTGCCCATCTCCCCACCCCACTCTCCCTAACCCATTTACTTCCATATACAGTATCATTTCCCATCTTGCATCCATGCAATGGGGCTCTTTTGGAAGCTCACTGGTGCCGCGTTTCGCAGTTCCTTGATACTAGTATAGACAACTTTAAACAGCCACATTAGCCAGTCTTGGATCCGAGTCCTGCTCGTAGCGGTAGTGATAAACCTCCATCTGGTCTCGGCACCCGCCCCTGATGCCGCACACCCAGGTTTTCATGCCCTCCCGGTTGAGATACAACACCATCATGGACACCACCCCGATCAGAGCCAGCACTAGACCGAGGAACACATAGGAGACCGCCTCTAGGTTATCCGCCACGCAGTCCACGTCCTCTCCTCGGAGCCTCTCCAGAGGAACTCCCCTCTTGGCCTCGGGTTCCACGCACAGGAGGTGCGCCGCGTCTGGGCACTGAGAGGAGTTCTTTAGCCAGTAGTAGAAAGCCTCTAGCTCGCAGTTGCATCGAAACGGATTCAGGGACAAATAGACGCGTAATCGCCTCTGTTGATACAAGCTGGAGACGTTCTCTTTCCCGATACTTTCTATCGAGTTATTCGTCAGCACCAGCGTGTGCAGGTTGTAGATGTCGAGCCTCGCCAGCGGCATGGACTCGAGCCCGTTCCCCGCCAAGTCGAGTCTGTGAAGGTTGCGCAAACTTTCGGCGCCGCCGAGCGCGTTTGAAAGTTGCCCCGCCGCGGCCAGAGACAGCAGAGAGCTGTTCAGATAGAGGGAGCGCAGTTCGTTCAGACCGTGAAACGCCCTGGTCGAGACGGACACCAGTCGATTGTGGCTCAGATCCAGCAAGTGCACGCGAGGGAGTCCCAGGAACGCGTAAGGCTCAATGACCTGTATCCCATTGTGCGACAGAGAAAGGGTCGCCAACTCCAACTCCGTGCCGTTCGACGAGAAGGCGCCCCGCGCTAAAGTTGAGATGTTGTTCCCCCTCAGGATCAGGGTGGAGGTCCACTCCGGTATGTTCGCGGGCACATCGGTGTCGCCCCCGTCGCGGCAGGTCACGCTCCCCGAGTCCCTCACGCAGACGCACGATGACGGGCAGTCCTCGTCGTCGTCCGGTTTGACAGGAGAGAACAACACGCACGCGATGGCCGTTGCTAAATAGAAACACCGCCGGTTCCAAATTATGACAAAAACACACTTCGAAACGCCGGTGCTGTCAAGTACAGGTAGCCATAGCCCCCCGCCCATTTTATTTTATTCTCAAAAGAAGTCGAGTCTTGTGCCGAAGCTGGCCGGTCACACTCTTCTGCTGTCGAATCGGTGGGTCAGTTGGATGGACCATTAGAATAAAAACACTTGTTTAGTTTTTCACATTCTGATGCCCCTCTCTCTCTCTCTCTCTCTCTCTCTCTCTCTCTCTCTCTCTCTCTCTCTCTCTCTCTCTCTCGCTCTGTCTCTCGTGAAAGCTGAATGTTCACATTGTTTCCGCGTGGGGTCCGTGGAGGAGGAAAGCCGCTGCTGGCTGGAGTTGCAGAGGTTGAGGTTTGTTGGAGCTTTGGACATGCAGCTGCTCATTCAATGCGCTCCCCTTCGCCTTATTTTGACGTGTCACAGCAGAGAGAGAACAGGAGAGGGGAGAGAGAGAGGGACACATGGAGAGCAAGAGCGAGGGAGGGGGCGCGCGCGCGAGAGAGAGAGAGACTGGGGAGAGAGAGGGAAACGACCCGAGCAGCAGAGTTGATCTGGACAGATAAAAACACACTATGGGAAAGGCAACATGCACTCCACTCATGTATAATGGAGGAAATGGGCGCGTATTTGCCCGTTTTAGCCTATTATGAAACAATTTACAATTTAGGCATTTAGCAGACGCTCTTAATCCAGAGCGATTTACATTAAGCAAGAACAAAAAAGCATGGGAATACTGCATGTATAAAAACATTTATCAATAAGTAACAGTGGAATATCTATATAATGAAGCTATACATATAAACTATACATCTATACTACTATGCTATACATATGTATGACGTGCTATGACTACATACAATGCAATTATAGTGCTGTCTGCATAACATGCTATAAGTCTGTATCAAATGCTATCTACGTCTACAGAAATGCTATCTAAGGGGGTGGGGTAAGTGCTATGGGCCATGATGGAGTCTGAAAAGGTGGGTTTTCAGACTACGGCGGAAGATTGGGAGTGATGCTGCAGTTCTGACTGCAATGGGAAACATTGGATTATTTGGAATGACTTGGCCTTGGGCCAAGTTGACTTTGTTCTTCAATCACTTTAATTCAGTGCATGTGCACTGTTGTATAGCTATTTATGGGGGAACATATATAAGCCCCTTACTGAGGATAAAACTGTTAATTTTAATTTATTGTCATTTAGCCTATAATTTGTGAAGAAGCCAAAATAATGTCTCCGTCTTACCTTAGTTAAAACTGTTCAATGATCTGTGAAATGTGATTATTTAAGCGAGACCCTTTGTCTCCGTGAGCAATGCTCGGGATTTTCACGCTAAAAGAGCGCAATTCATCAGTGCAAGGAAATTCACTCAGAATTTACCGCCCGTGGAGGCATTATTTCCGAGTTATTTCCATTCCAAAGCATGTTTCGATTTACAGCGTGGATTTACGGCGTCATTGCTTGTCGCAAATCAGCAGTTGTAATTACATTGACCAGCGGAGTAATGGACCTTGAGAGAGAAGTAGGCTAGTCATGCATCACCCCCCCCCCCCCCCTGATGTTCTCGTGATAAAGTCAAGCAACCCAGCACTGTCAGTGTCAGCATGCCAAGGCCCAGGGAGAGGAAATGATGCATGATTACCCACTATAGTCTATAGTGACTATAGCCCACCTCCTTATAACCCCTTATTTCTTCCCCATGAACTGTAGGCTATACATATTTGTTATTTTTCATGTCATGATTATGAATTGAATACCCAGCCTCCCAGGACCTGAATGGAAACAAGACCGCAAGGACTTTTTTCGGTGATCCCATTGGAAGTGTGTTTGACTGTATACCCTATACTGATTACTTTTCTGTTTGACTGTAGCCTGTACTGATTACTTTTCTGTTTGACTGTACCCTTTACTGATTACTTTTATGTTTGACTAATGACTGTACCCTGTACTGATTACTTTTATGTTTGACTGTACCCTGCATGTATACCGATTACGTTTCTGTTTGACTGTAGGCTACCTTGTACTTTTCTCTGTTTGACTATACCCTGTACCAATTACTTTTCTGTTTGACTTACCCTGTATACCGATTACTTTTCTGTTTGACTGTACCCTGTACTGATTACATTTCTGCCAATAAAGTATTCAATCAATCAATCAGTCCGAACCATTCAAACCGGCAGCAGAACCTTAGTTGCATGTTGGCGCCGCCACTGTTGCCTCAGAGGTAGCCTAGAGTTTAGTCCGGTCGCTGTCCACGGTGCTGAAATGATTTCAGCACCACAGACAGCAGCCGGGGGGAACTCTTTCAAATCATCTGTTTTGTTGGCAATACACTGAATACAGTAGCCTATATATTATATCAGAACTAGTAATGCAAAACAATGAGCAAATATATCTTTTACATATTTGTACTGATATTAATGTACCGTAATTTGATATAGCCTATACTCGATAAATTATTAGTATATATATTTAAATTTATTTTAATAAATTATATATATATATATATATATATATATATATATATATATATATATATATATATATATATATATTATAATAAATAGACAATTGGAATGGTATATGACAAATCTGACTGATGCATATTTTGATCACATCGATTTGGACAAAAGTTGTAGGAGTTGTAGCAAAAACTGTGTTTTGAAGAAAATGTTAAATGGTCGAAAGTGACAGTGACACAAATCGTCGGAGCCTATATGGAGTTGCATCATGATCCAGATTTAGATTTTGCAATCTATGGTTCAACAGTTCAACAGTAGGCCGTTATAGCGCCATCATGAGGCCGATTTTAAAACTTTGGGGTGGAGGTACTGTGACACACACACACACACACACACACACACACACACACACACACACACACGATGGAGGAGGAGGAGTTAAGAGTTAGGGGTCCTTTAGCTTTGCTTTGCGGCAGGCACGTTCATGTTGGTATAATCCGATCCTTGAATCACAGTTTCTCGGGCAACTGGTGCACTTGGACCCCTGTCCTGATGCGGCTGCGGTAGAGGTCTGGTTGGGTTGGTCACCCTTTCGGTGAGCACGTTTGTGCATTGCAGCTGTCTGCCTGATGTTGCTGAGCTTCACAGCAGCTACACGTTTACAGCAGAGCGCCAAGAGTTTTGTCAGTGGCAGTGGACTGCACTGCACGTTTTCGCTTGTGCCGTAAGTTGGTATTTGAGCTGGTCTTTGAAACGTTTACAAGGTCCGCTTCTGTCCCGCTTCCCCACCTCACTGTAAAAGACTGCTTCTGGCAGCCTGGTGTCCACCATGCGTGAGACGTGCCCAGTCCTACTTCTGTTTTCTTGAGGCTTATAGTGAGTCCATATGCCTTTGCTGCTGAGAAGCGGCTCACGATGAGCTGCAGTGCCTCCTCTGTGTGTACTAAGAGGGCACAATCATCTGCAAAGAGTAGTTTTGTGACGTGTAAGTCAGTGGTTTACACACACACACACACACACACACACACACACACACACACACACACACACACACACACACACACACACACACACACACACACACACACACACACACACACACACACACACACACACACACACTTCTACCTTATAAATCTGCGCCACAGTAGGTAACCAAGCATGTGAATGACCTGAGACAAGGCAAAACTGTTTACGCCATCCCAAAATAACATCAAGCTGGAAAACCAAATTCAAATCTCAGGAATCTATCAGATATAGAACCCTTTTCTCTTCAGTCTGGGGGTCATGTTTGGTAACAAAGACTTTACAAAATGGGACACCATGCAAAATTGAGACAGCATTCAGAGCCGAATTACGATGATACCCCGTACATATCAAAATTCAAGTGTCCCAGACAAGTGTCTGGTTTTGTTACATGGTTCAGGGACTTTGTACACACACAAATAAGCAGAGCAACCAGACAAAAAACACACTGGACAAAACCAAATTATAAGAAAACCAAAATAAATAAAATCTGGTACATTGGGAAGTATCCACCCAAAAACAACAGAGCAAATTGGACTGTTGTTTTGGCCCTAAACAGAGAATACTGGCAGAATACCAGAGCACTGTTACAGATCCAAAAAGGACATCCTTAACAATGCAGCCTCACTGAGCACAGTCCCGCACATGAGAAAGGCCAACACAGGCAGACGTGCTGGCTCCCTGCAAGAGAAGACAGACTCCTGAGATCAATTCTGAGGTGTCAAATTTTCACTGGATTAAAAAAAACTAATACTAATTGAGTCATTAATTATTCAAGTACAACATGCTAACTCAGCAATATTTGTGAGTTGTAACAGGAGAAGACTGTCCAATAATAATTGTGTAATCCTGCTGTTTCGGACATGCTGATCTCAGTATAGAACTATCATACATACAGAGCAAACTTTAAATACATAAAAAAAAAGCTGTTGTTTAAACATTTTATACTAAGTTGTCTGTACGTAAATGTATAACTATTATTTGATTCTATTTTAATTACATACATAATTTCACATCACATTTCACATTTGCTGTGGCAATGTACAGTAAATGTGTTACACAGTAGTGCGAACAATCAAATAAGCTAAAGGCTTTATAGTAAGATGTGACTAAAGTTGGGAGACATAAGGATAAACTTTGTCCTACACAAACATGAAATTCCCATGACGATGAATGGAGAATTTTAGTGTCTGACAAATAGACATGTATTATTTTACATCATGATGCATGATGATAAAAGCGTCCCTCACTTCACACAGGTGTGATTTTTCTGTATTCTATTCTACGGCTTGGGATATCCGTGGATATACACGGCTTTGCAAGCCGTGGATCTACAAGCTCCAAGTGTTGCGTCCACATGCAGCGCGTTGTGAGCTTGCAGATCGTCGGTGCACCACTCACCATGAATCCAAGCAGAGGTCCTCACAAGTATAAAACACTGCCAGTGCTCAGCGCAATGGCCCGTTGCAAAGAAGTTGAGATTTTACTTGCGTGATATTCAGATAATCTTCAACCGATTGTTATAATTCAAAGTGGTATATATTCCGTGAAGTTTATATTTTCATTGGGTGTACAAGTCATGTTTTTATATGCCTTTATCAAATGATATAGAGAGATGGTAGGGTAGTGCTTAGCTCTGATTCATACCCTTCCTGATACGATTCTGCAAATTTCTGCCCTCCAGTAAGGCTATGGGGCAAACGGGGTTAAATCTCAAATCGAAATCAGACCAGCCTCTCCTCTTTAGTGGAAATCTCACGAACGTTTGACCTACTCACCAATACAAACACGGGTTGTGTCAATAGAAAGCCTACTTTCCTTAGTGGAAGCACTCTGAGCCCCCCACCACACGTATAAACGGTACTTTTTGGCCAGAAAGGGATTTTTTTCCACCGGAGGAAAAATATTCTCTATGAGGCAGTTCTCTGGGCAATATCAGTAGAGGCACCACTAGAGGGCGCAGCGGAGTAACTAAAAATGTTTTTTTCCCCGGTGGAAACAAAATCCCCTTTTGGCCAAAAAGTACAGTTTATACGTGTGGTGGGGGGCTCAGAGTGCGTCCACTAAGGAAAGTAGGCCTTCTATTGACACAACCCGTGTTTGTATTGGTGAGTAGGTCAAACGTTCGTGAGATTTCCACTAAAGAGGAGAGGCTGGTCTGATTTCGATTTGAGATTTAACCCTGTTTGCCCCATAGCCTTACTGGAGGGCAGAAATTCGCAGAATCGTATCAGGAAGGGTATGAATCAGAGCTAGGGTAGTGCTCACAGGCCCTGTTGGCCATGCAGCCTATGATCTGCCTACACTCTCAATTAGGGATTTTCCCAGAGGTTAATTTCACTGATGTGTACAACCTAAATTTATTCAAATAGTTTCATTTGTATTGTAGTGTGAAGCTTGAACAGGTTAATTGCGGACCGCTACAGAGAAACTGTGGATATTAACCTACCAATAAGGACCGCAGGTCAAATGCCATTGCGCAGTAGCTTACACCAACAAGTCTATGCTTGGCATGTGAAACTATATCGTGCTGTATTTTGCTTTCCATTTCATGCGGTCATGGTCATGTGAGGAGAGAGAGAGAGAGAGGGAGAGAGAGAGAGAGAGGGGGGGGGGGTTCAGAGAGAGAGAGAGAGAGGTGTGAATGGAATCATCGTGCATGCGTGCGCATATATGGCACATCTCTCTCATGTTTAGGTAATTGTCACGGTGAGCATGGTCACGTTGTGAGCTTGCAGATCGTCGGTGCCCCATTCACACCTCTCTCTCTCTCTCTCTCTCCTCACATGACCATGACCATGAAATGGAAAGCAAACGATAGTTTCACATGCCACGCTTAGACTTGTTGGTGTAGGCTATACTGCGCAATGGCATTTGGCCCCACTCAGAGAGAGAGAGAGAGAGAGAGAGAGAGAGGGTGCAGAGAGAGAGAGAGGTGTGAATGGAATCATCGTGCATGCGCATATATGGCACATCTCTCTCATGTTTAGGAAATTGTCCGGCTTGGGATATCCGATATACACGGCTTGGCAAATATAGGATATTTTTGAGGCTTCGGGTCTCTCTCTCTCTCTCTCTGCAGTTCATAGTATATTGTGTGCGACTCCGTGGAATTTTGGGACGTGTGGCTGGTGTCTGGTGATAAACCACGCGCCGTGTCATGCTATGCACATTGCATAGAATGACACATTGTTCAACTCATAGAGTGATGCCATGTCGGACTAATCGCACACACATACATACACACACACACACACACACACACACACCCCCCCCCCCCCACACACACACACACACCCACACACACACACACACACACCCCCACACACACACACACACACATACACACACACACACACACACACACACACACACACACACACACACACACACATGCACACACATGCACGCACACACACATGCACACAACTATATAATGACAATGCTTTCAACGATCTGGAGCCGTGTCTGGAGTCATACTGAGAGCTGTAACTGGGATCATACTTTGGAATTGTCATCTCATGCTGTCCATACTCTGTTACTTTTTATTGAACTCTAAATGCGACTCCTTAGCAACAAATAAAGATTCTTGCTGAGTAATATACAACGCATCCTGGAACTTCCTTCTTCTTTACAAACGATTCTACACAAGCCGTGGATCTGCAAGCTCCAAGTGTTGCGTCCACATGCTGCGCGTTGTGAGCTTGCAGATCGTCGGTGCCACACTCACCATGAATCCAAGCAGAGGTCCTCACAAGTATAGGTATTAACCTACCAATAAGGACCCAGGCCAAATGCCATTGCGCAGCCTACACCAACAAGTCTATGCGCTAATGCGTGGCATGTGAAACTATATCGTGCTGTATTTTGCTTTCCATTTCATGGTCATGGTCATGTGAGGAGAGAGAGAGAGAGAGAGAGAGAGAGAGAGAGAGAGAGAGAGAGAGAGAGAGAGAGAGAGAGAGAGAGAGAGAGAGAGAGAGAGAGAGAGAGAGAGAGAGAGAGGGGTGTGAATGGAATCATCGTGCGTACGAGTCAGCAGTGCGATTCAGAGTACAAAAAATTAATAATACTGGCCAAAACAACATTCCAACAAAACAAAACAAACATGTGAAAAACTATATACAATCAAGAGACAAGCAGGAACTGGTACAGGCTTTTCCCTGGCTGGCAGTTCTCCCCTGTTGTCTCTTACCTAGCCTCAAGTGAGACTGAACTGCCTCCACCTGCAGCAATCCTGCTCTTAAACAGGTAGGGCAAACCATCCTCTAATGAAGTAAGTGGTCATTAGTTAACTCGCCACACGGCTATACTATATGAGTAATTCTTCCACATTACTATATACATTAAAGGAATACAAGATATACAAACACTATTGTACACTATTTCACAGGTCCAATTCATTTAGAGAACCCAACATAAACAAGACCAAACATAATACAGACAGGAACAAACACCCCTTCTCCTCTACAGTACTTGGCACCCTCCAATCTAGAGAGGAGTGCCAGCACTGCAGAGGGGAGACAGGTGACAGACATACCAATGCAACTTCAGTGTCAATAAATACAAATAAACATTTCAACCATTGTGTTAATTACTAAAAATGTCATGTGTACAATATATATAAAACCGTTACTTCCAGTCCAGCTGTTTGTTAATTGATCAAGTTGACTTAATGTGTGGTCTATTTGCAAGGTCTTTGATATTGTCTAAGGGCGCGGGCTGCCCCGTGACAGATCCCATCTCTCACACGTTACAATTCTGGAAATTCCTGGAATAGTGGAGAGCGCTCTCCGCACTGACAAGGTGCAGCGGTATAAAGCGGACAGATAGACTGATGATCCACAAACAGAATTTTTGCAAGTTGGAACACTGAGGACTCCTTAGCAATCTCTTCTTTAAAACAGACCCTGACTGACAGGAGTTGAGTGGGAAAGTCATTTGCTAGGTCCCTGTTGTATAGTGGTCAGATAGACGTTTTGCCTTTTCATATAACTCATCGTCGCCTGCATGCTGGAGGGTCATGGGGTGCAGAGCCTCAAACATGAGAGAGGTCTCGCGCATACTAATGAATCTTTGGGACAGCTTCCATGTGCCAGAATGGTACCTCCCAGTCCCGGCAGAGTAGTTCAGGAGGAACGGATTGTGTGGCCCTGGTTTTTCCCTAACGGGACTTATCGAGGGTAGCTACTGGGACGTAAGTCGGGACTTGATCACTCCCGGCTGGGTCACCTGAGTGAGGGGTATGATGTTGCGAGACCCGAAACCCAGATGACCTTGGGATACATCACTGAGGATACGTCCCAGGTGCATCCATTTATGTATGTATTTTGTTATAGTTCTTCTATTTATAGTGACTCATAGGAATAGACTAAGTGACAACTGCAGGAATAGTTTGGTGACCACCAGAGAGACGGGTGGCAGCCGGAAATTAGACGGCACCCGGGAGCAGTATGGGTTAGCGCCCCAGCCTGTGTCTTCTGTGAGGAAGAAGCCCAACAAACCCACGGTGAGGCCTTTAGGAGGGCCATGCAAGCCTCAAGCGGAGCCTGCGGCACCACCAAGGGCAAGGTGGAGCCTGCGGAACCGTTGCGGCTTGAGAATCCACCATTCCTGAATGAAGTGCCTGGTGCTGGGAGTCTGGTGCAACGCACAGGGCCTGACCTGGTGAGAGCAGGAGTGGACCTGGTGAGACGTAGGAGGGGCCCGGACAGGTGTCAACCCACAGAGCCTAGTCCTTCCATGTGCCAGAATGGTACCTCCCAGTCCCGGCAGAGTAGTTCAGGAGGAACGGATTGTGTGGCCCTGGTTTTTCCCTAATGGGACTTATCGAGGGTAGCTACTGGGACGTAAGTCGGGACTTGATCACTCCCGGCTGGGTCACCTGAGTGAGGGGTATGATGTTGCGAGACCCGAAACCCCGATGACCTTGGGATACATCACTGAGGATACGTCCCAGGTGCATCCATTTATGTATGTATTTTGTTATAGTTGATTATGTCCAGATTGTCATTGAAAATATTAACTCTGAAATAGCTTTCTGCACTGGATAGTCGCTCATCTTCACACAGCTCGTC
The DNA here is from genome assembly GCF_964188405.1 of Protomyctophum parallelum. NCBI lineage: Eukaryota > Metazoa > Chordata > Actinopteri > Myctophiformes > Myctophidae > Protomyctophum > Protomyctophum parallelum. The sequence continues at coordinate 76,803,369 of NC_139697.1, read as the reverse complement.
AAAATGAAGTTTCTTTCTTCTTACTCTTGTATTTTCTAAGGTATTCTGAGCTCCCCATTTGTCTGCAAGCGTCTGTGCTGTTGTCTTTGCCTCATCAAAAGCATTCCTGTACTCAGACAAGACCTTTATCATATTCTCCAGCAAGTTCGAGGCCTTCTGCATTTCCATGTCTTTGGTTTGGAGTAATTTAGAGACAGCATTAACACTCTCTAATATTCTTGTCTGGAGAACCACTAGAAAAATGAAACTACATTTTTCCATTGCTTTCTTCAACCCCGCTGCGGAACTGTGGATATTAACCTATACCAATAAGGACCCAGGCCAAATGCCATTGCGCAGCAGCCTATACACGAACAAGTCTATGCATGGTGTTTGCATAGCCGCATGTGAAACTATATCGTGCTGGATTTTGCTCTCCATTTCATGGTCATGGTCAGGAGAGAGAGAGATGGTGCAGAGAGAGAGAGAGAGAGAGGTGTGAATGGAATCGCATCGTGCGTGCGCATATATGGCACATCTCTCTCATGTTTAGGTAAGGGCGCACCATTGACTGCATGTCACTGCCATGCTGACAATGGTCCTCATTCACAAAGGAGAAATACGTCACAGTGTAAAGGTGATGCGTAATGATATCGTATTCATCCGAACGATCAACCTACAATTAGCTCCCGTGTTATTCAGGGAACCTGGTGTAATCACTTCATTTTTGCGGATCGCCCGGCGTACCCTTTCCGCATTTTCCCCAAGCGATTCGCCTGGTGTCGCCTGGTTTGATGGAACATCCACGCCCATTCCACACCATATAAGGACACCAATTGCAGTGTCCGGTGTCAAGTCCGTCGGATAGCTGGTTGTCCAGAAACAGCACAAAAGCCTCTGCCCGGGCTCTGGACCTGCAAGCGCGCACGTGCTTTAATGTGTACTTAGAGGTAGCTGATACTGGTAGTGCAAGACGGTTATTCCCTGGGCAATACATCACTTCCTGCTTCATGCTTTTGTTTGTTTCCCTACGACAAGTGCTTGGTCCCTCAGGCTGCTACACCACTGCTGCTTGCTTTGTCCTCTTCCCTACAGGGCCCAGCTGTTTGTCTCTGGCCACTTATATTTGGCCCCTGTCGACGACACCATCCGGGAACCTAGAAGGGAAAGAAGAAGAGAACAGTTATTAATTGGTTGGTATTGCCAAATGTTAGCCTGAGGCCCCAACTACACCAACATCATCATGCGTTTATTTCTTCCTTCGTGTCTTGACATTGTAACAGTGTTTCATCAACATGTGAGGTCCTCAGACAGGAACCTGCAGGTTGTTCCTGAGTCGAGGCTGAAGAAGACAAAGGGTGACGGTGTCATTGCTGGCTGTGCAGCTTGATAAATCACTGTCTTAATAATAGACCTTAATTATAATCATTTAAGAATAACATAATACTTAATAATTTCCTTTCATGTTCCTGTTAAAAGAGAACAGTATATTTCCTTTGCCAAAAGCGGCGAACACGGAGGGTTAAATTAGTATTAATTAGTTTTCCAGGGTTTACACTTTAATCCATGTTTTAAATTGGTAAGATTTGTACACACACAGTAAACCACAGGAACCTTATCTTCCCTATTCTGGGTAAGTGAACATTGCGACACATTTCTTTTGAGCATGTAGATTGGCTCATTTCACCCCACAGACATATGGTGTAGATGGAAACAAAGGATGGGGTCAAGTGTAGACCCTTGGGGGGATCCCGGCCAATGAAGTATATGTGGTTTATGTCGCTAATTAACACTGAGGAATTTACTGTGTATTTAGTGTGCCCTCTTACAGCCAATTAAATAGGTCCACTGAAGGGTCATACACGTCAATCTGCTTAGTGTGTCTTAACCAAATCTATGCCACACTTGCAATTTCTCGGGATTCGTGCTTGCCACCTCATTTGCCAACACGATAAATCTCGGTTTTGGTTAATACCATTTAATCCAGAAGTATTAGTATTTTATTTACCGTTTTTAGCGTCCATCGTTAGCTTCCGGTGGCTCCCATGGTGTGTAGTTATCGAATATCCAAAATCTCCTTGTGCACTTCTAATCTAAAACATGTTAGGGTTCAGATTGAGATAAAGGACCATGTTTAGAGCTTAATAAAACATTAACTCAAAGTAGCGCTGTGTATGTATAATAATAGTTTGAGCAGCAGATCATGGCCATGAGCGAGCCTGGCACAACAATGGAGGGCAATCACTTCCGGATTGGCCAGATGAGGGCTCTTTCTTTGCTTATGTTGCTCATTTCTCTGGCACTAGCCTCACATTACCGCCTATATGGTAACGGGAGGGAATGTGTTTTAATTGTGGAAGTGGTACAGCGTGGTACCAACGATCAGACGAGGGAGGGAGGCTGGTGGAAAAAGGGAGATGTGTATGTCCATAGTCAATACACATCCGTACATTTTCTTAAGACATTATGTATGACACTGATATACATATTCGGGGTCCACTATAGGAGAGTGGTTCTCAAACTATTTTATTTTAGTTTTCAAGGACCATAACTCCATATGGACATAATATGCACATTTGTACACGCTCATTTAGGGCTAGCTCTTAATGTGTTTCTGTCTCCATTATTGTCCGCTCATGTGCATGGCAATAATTTTATTTTGGCAAATGTCCACCACAAGCCAGCATGGTGATGACCCCTGTTTCCTACTGTTTTAATACCAGGTACTACTGTATTACAATGAGGAGTCAGCCTGGATCGTGACTCCTCTGGAACCCAGAGTGCTCATTCATAGCAGCTGACAGCTGGGATTTATTACCTTGTCGGAAATTGGAGCACAAGTTAAAGCGCATCAAGGTAAAGTGGAGAGAAGTGGCCATGACACTTGTCTAGCTCTGTGGGACGTACGGCACTGGCTGAAGAGATAGAATGGCAGTGTTGGAAACAGAAGGTTCCCTGTGTGACGGTGTCACAGTTTTTATTGATTGTAGTTTTTAGGTCTTAAAATAAAATAAAGTAAAATAAAAGGGTGCTGATGAGAATAACAACCATTAATGCATGGTCGTGGAAGTGGAGGAGTGAGTCATTGGAGTTAAGATACGCAGGGGTTTGTTTAACCCACGACTCTGTCTTGACAAGGCAGTGTAATGCTTTACTATAGTATCTTATAAAGAAAGTGACAGAGTGGTGATGTGGCTGGCTTGAAATCAGCATACGGGGGTTCAAAGCTTCTGACTCCTTCCCCCCTCCATCCCTCTCCTTCTAGCCTCCTCTGGTGTAGAAGCTGGGTCCGGAACTGGCTGAACAGTCCTCCACTTGCTGGAAACCTCGCCCACGCCGGAGCCTCTGTCGATTGGCTATTGGTTCAAATCTCAGGGTCATTTATCGCGTTACCATGCATCTTCATTAATGTAAAGTATGGGACGCAGTCATTTAGCGAATAGGTCTCGTTATAATGCATGCCGGGCGTACTTTCAAAGAACTAATGTTCTTTTACTGTGTCAATTTCCACGCGCTATTCCCTATATAAAATCAACCTTCCATTGCTTTCTATGTATTTTGTTCCCTGGTATTCTTGGTTCCATGTTTCTGTTTGCCCCAGCCCCAGCTGTATCTGATTTGTAATAATCACCCCTCATGTGTAAGTCAGTCGCGCCATTCGAAACCCTACACGGCTTGTGCTATAACCACGATTCCAAATATGTGACGCCAGCACTGTGATCACTGATTGGCCAGTAGCTACTTTGAGTGGAAAACGCTCTCGCCAGAACATGATTTTATACTATATTGTGCCTGTCGGCTCAATCGAACTTCGCAATGTTCGGCACGGCAACTTGCTCGCTTTAGCGAGCAAGTTGCCCCCACTTTATGTTCGCAGTCACCCCCACTTTATGTACGCATGATTTCCCACACAGTATAATGTAACAAAAAAATATTCAATATTATATCCTTGATATGTTCTGCATGCACGAATCTACCTACATGTATGTGTTGTGTTGTGTAAGGGGCACGGTGGCACAGTTGGTAGTGCTGTCACCTCACAGCTAGAAGGTCCTGGGTTCGATTCCCGCTCGGGGCGCTGTGGGTTTCCTCCTCCGCGTCATCAGTGCCCATACCCGAAGGCGGGGTTGGCGAAAGGGCCTTTCTGTGTGGAGTTTGCATGTTCTCCCCGTGTCCCCTAGGGTAGGTACCCTCACAAAAACCTGCAGTAATCCTGGTCTCTAAACTGCCTCCCCCTGGCCAGCCGGGGCGCCTGATGGAGGGGAAAGGAACTGGTTGGAAAAACGTGTTACGTCCAACCAGGGAAACTCCCCCCTGTCAGGTGTAAAGGAGCAACTTGGACACTCAAGCATGAAGGAAGCATGAGTTAAGTCCGTTGCTCTCCCCAGGTTGGTGGGTGTGTAGATGATTGACACAGGGGTGAAAAATGGGGTACAAAATCGTGGGATAAAAAATGTATGTGTTGTGTGCCACTTGTATGGGTGCAAGGTTGACCCATTAAACTGTTCTCCTGATGCATGTAGAATATTCATAAGCAATTTCTTAGGGAATTAATAGGCAGACAGAGAGAGAGAGAGACAGAGACAGAGACAGACAGAAGGGAGAAAGACAGAGAGACAGAAGGGAGAAAGACAGACAGACAGAAAAGGGAGACAGACAGACAGAAGAGAGAAAGAGAGAGGAGAATGATGGAGAGAGTGGCCTTATTGCCACTGGTCTGCCTGATAAGCACAGAAGGCCAAATTAACGTCAGCTTGTTTTAGCCTGTTAAGTGGTGATGGACGCCGGCGCTCCCTGCAATCACACAAGGACATCTGCTCAGCTGTGTGCTCCTTCCCACAGGGCTGTGGTTCTTCCAGTCTGTGGGATGCTCCCTATCTCTCAGTCCACAGGCTTTGTTTCACTGGGATATTATACATGGTGCCCTCTGCGTGGCCCTCAAGCCTGATTTATTTACTTCTAGATCTGCCATATGTCCGGCACCCGACACATGCTGAAAGTAGCTGATCTACAAGCTCACAATGCATGCCTTGCAATGTGATGGCCTTTGTGGGCTTGTATATCAGCTCCTTTCGTCACGTGTTACCACCGTTATGCACCAATGTATAAATCAGGCTTTTGGCATTCAACCTTGTAATTGTTTCACCCGGGGGCTGTGTGTGTGTGTGTGTGTGTGTGTGTGTGTGTGTGTGTGTGTGCGTGTGTGTGTGTGTGTGCATGCATGTTTGTGTGTGTGTGCGCGAGTGAGTGAGTGAGCGAGTGATCAATAACCTATTACATTGGCAGTGGAGTTTGATTCCTCTCTCTTTTCTGTGAGATCACAGCTCACGTCACAAACCTTAAACTTCAAAAGAGTGTTATGTACAACATGACCTTAAAAAACATATTATGTGTAACTGACATATGATGCGTATACTGAAAGTTCTCCCTCCCACACACACACACACACACACACACACACACACACACACACACACACACACACACACACACACACACACACACACACACACACACACAGCAAAAGCAATTGAGGTACTTGAGGTTATCATTATGCATGAGAGATGCATACTGAAACAGATGGGATTTTACAACTCCCAATATGACTCAACACGGCTGGCATGGCCGTGCAGTCCATGTAGGGATTGTGCAGTCCAGGTAGGGAATGAGCCATTACTCCAGTTGAAGGAGTTTAAGTATCTCGGGTTCTTGTTCACGAGTGAGGGGAGGACGGAGAAGGAGATCAGCCGGAGAATCGGAGCGGCAGGGGCGGTATTGCAGTCACTGTACCGCACTGTTGTGACAAAAGAGAGTTGAGCCAGAAGGCAAAGCTCTGTCTACCGAGCAATCTTCGTTTTCTCCGACGGGTGGCTGGCATCTCCCTTAGAGATATGGGTGAGAAGTTCAGTCACTCGGGAGAGACTCAGAGTAGAGCCATTGCTCCTTCGCCTGGAAAGGAGCCAGTTAAGGTGGTTAATTCATCTGGTGAGGATGCCTCTCGGGCGTCTCCCTAGGGAGGTCCTCGATGCACGTCCCACTGCGAGGAGACCCCGGGGCAGACCAAGGCGCAGATGGAGGGATTACATCGACTCACTGGCCTTGGAACGTCTCGGGAGGCACTCTGTATTGAAACGACACACTGACCCTGACTGTGATTTATTTGACTGTCTGGCTTCTATGGCAATGGAGGTGAACTGAACATCTGCACTTTCTGCATTCCCTGCCATACCACTGTTATGATTATCCAGAGTTAGAACAAGTAAACAAATAGGTGTCATAAATACCACAACCTTGAACTACATGCAATGCAGTAGTTGTTATGGTTATCAAACCTGTGACCCAGAGGCCAACACGGGATGTCATTATCTGGTTCATTTAACAGAACTCACTACTCAGAGGGTAAGGGTGAATGGGAAATTGTCTGGTGATACATTTGCAGATGATTCAGTGATTGTCAATCTTCTGAGTGAGGCCAGCCATGGCCCAGTTGTAGATTACTTTTGACCTTATGCACACGGCTGCCATCTTGCCAGCAAGGTGCTAACTAGGTGCAACTTCCCATTGACAGCCCATTCATCCAAACAGAAAAGTCCTATCTGATTGTATTAAACAACGTAAAACTCACCAACATTGCAGCATGTACGAAAAGCTTAAATCATCCTCTTTCTATCTGTGTTTGTTTCATAAAAATCCACGTAGATATTTTATGAGCTACTTCAAGAAATTCATTGCAGGTGATATTTTTTTTAGTAGTGAGGGAGGCTAGTAAGATTGCGGGGGCACAATTCAGCTGTCTGAGTCATATACCTGTATATGACAAGCAGGTGCTTGAGAAAGCTATTAGAAAGGACAGCTCTCTTCCCCTGAATCCTGAAGGCTCTTGTCTTCTGACCAATGGTTAAAGGCCCCTGCAACTAGAAACAACAGCTACAAATTCTCATTTATACCTACTTCCATTCGTGCGATCAGTGATGCAAGCAGGATTAGGTACTCAGCTGATGTACAGTTGACTGATTCCTATGGTGCAATATAGTCTGCCGTCTACGATTATGGGGCTGGGTGGGAGGGAGGGGGTTTGTTGGTATACCTTGCTGCCGTGGACGCGTATTAGTAGTATCTGGATCTTGTGTGTTTTATGTTCTATAGTTTATGTATGTTTAATGTGTCTTTTAGAGTTCTTACATCTGCTGTAGCACAAATGTCCCAGTTCATAAACTTTACCTTGATCTGAGTATCTGTTCTGGTTCTTAGGCTCCCTTATAGAGCAGGGGTTCTCAACTCGTGGGTCGCGACCTCTCTGGGGGTCACCAATTATTTTCTTTTTTATAAAAATAAATAGTTTTATATATTTTTGCAACTGAATGGCTGGAAAATGAAGAGTTTACATATAGTACACATATACTATACACCTTCCCTAATGATGATCTGGTTTCAGTATTTATTTAAGGTGTATTGTCTCTATTATTAAGGTTATTGTAGCAGTCAATTTATACTGGGGGTCCCGAGACACTGCCAAAGCATCTCCGGGGGTCCACGGCCAAAAACGTTGAGAACCCCTGTTATAGAGCATGGGTTTTCAACAGGCGAATCCGGGACCTCTAGGGGTCCTCAGAATAACAAGAGGTGTGCTGCCAAATTTCTGTGTGATGGGAAAATTGATTAATGTCTGAAAATACACATGAACATTATTCCAACATAAACCAAAAACACATTTACACAACACTGATAGCGCTGTCAAAATGAAGTGAAGCCATCAAAGAAACAGCATCACCATAGTCACTGAAAAGAAAAACCTTTGGAATATTTCAAAGCTAGTCTCAAATCAGTCAATACACAGACATTAATGAGACAATCATCGTGAGCTGGCTTTGAAAGCATCTTATCAAGTTGTGTGCAAGGCTTTAAAAAAAGTTTAATATGCAACACAATGTTATTGTCAGGTGTAGGACCCAAAATGTGTCAGATGCAGAGGGATTTATTCTCCCAAAACAGTATATAAGAGTATAATACACACAGGACTGAAAATACTACTAAAGGACACCGTAACAACATCTATACTCTAGCAGGGAACAAAAGGAACTGAGGGTTTAAGGTACCGTTCACACCTGAGAGACAGCTGTCTCCTCTGTGTCTCCTGTCTCTTCTGTGTGCCGCACGGCTCGCAATGCATTTTCAATGGGTGTCACGTGGTTTGATGAGACAACCTTGCTTCCTGGCTGTCTTCTGCCCTCCACCCCCCCCCCCCATGGAACAAGGTTGTCTCGTCAAACCATGTGACTCCCATTGACAATGCATTGCGAGCCGTGCGGCACACAGAAGAGACAGGAGACACCGAGGAGACAGCTGTTTCTCAGGCTCCGTACACAACACACTATTGAAACGAAATCGCTCTCTCTGTTCCGGGGTGAGAGGGGGGGGGGGGGGGGGCAGAGCAGCTCGCAATTCATTTTCAATGGGAGTCACTGGGTTTCACAGAGCAGCTCTGCTCCATGGGGGGGAGGAGGACAGAACACAGCCATGGAGCAGAGCTGCTCTGTGAAACGCAGTGGTTGAGGGTACCCTAAACATATCTGCATACATTTTAACTCCCCCATCACTACGCATTGAGGATTAAGACCTGTCCTAAATGTTTTAGATCTCTCCCGACACCGAAGTCCGGACGTCACTGTCAGTAGAGGGCGCCAGTCCACAGGTTCGTGTACTTTTTATTTGCATTGTAATCCCCATAGGGGGATTTTAGATCTCTTCATATAAGAACTGTGTTTGAAATATAAACCGATCACTTCATATCAACCTTTTCACTCATATGGATATGAAGCATCGACTGAAGGTGGAAATGTACAAATATACCCAGAGTAACACAATAAGTGTTAGAAACGAGTCAAACAACACAGAGGGTAGGCGGGGTGGCTGCAGCTGCCCGTCGCACAACATAAACTGTTAATTATTATAATTGTTTTTATTGATATTTAATGTTTCGTGGTTAGTACGAGTCGAGTCACCGCCAGCTGAGCTTACGTCAACGAGGAATCTCAGGAACGCAACGTGTTGACAGCTTGGCGTGACGTATATTAGCAGCGACATTGCTTTCATATGTAGTTTCAAGGCTTTTGCGGCCAAATTAATTCCATTTTCTCCAGAAACTGGCTGTATCAAATATGAATGGACATCATTAACTGGTGTTGCTGGACCTTAGTGCTGCATTCGACACTATTGACCACCACATTCTGCTACAGAGACTGGAGCATCTGGTTGGCATCAGGGGTGCCGCACTGAAATGGTCCGAGTCCTATCTGTCTGATCGATTTCAGTTTGTAAATGTCAATGATAGCTCCTCAACACGTGAAAAGGTCAAATACGGAGTCCCACAAGGCTCTGTGCTTGGACCAATACTTTTCTCCATATATATGCTCCCTCTGGGTAACATCATCAGGGAACACTCTATACATTTCCATTGTTACGCGGACGACACTCAACTATATCGATGAAACCGAACGAAACGGACCAATTATTCAAACTTCAAGCATGTCTTAAAGACATAAAGAGTTGGATGACCCGTAATTACCTACTCCTCAACTCTGACAAAACGGAAGTTATCGTGATCGGCCCTAAGCCCCTAAGAGACAAGCTAGCCGATGAGAACTTTTCCCTAGATGGCATTACCTTGGCCTCCAAGGCCCTCTACTGAAAGTGACGTCAGACTTCGGTGCTCTATAGCCAATTCAAATAATCAAAACTTCATTATTCAAATGAATGTAATTGTAGTCTTTTTATTATGTTAGTCTATTTTGAGAGCAGTCGGTGAGGAAGCTACGAGGAAGCGTGTGCTGTTTGTTGACATTCTAAGGGCACAAATTTGCATGCCATGTTCATTGTATCTGACTCACTGTCAAATACAACAAACGCAAACGTTTGTGGAGGTAAAACTAGGCCTATGTGGAAATGATGTTTTATTTATTGTGTGCTGGCTTTTTGCAAGAAGATTATTAACCAAATTATTTTCGCATCCTTGGCTTTCGGGATGCGATAGAAATGATACCACTGCTGAAAAGAACATTCTGATTGAGTTTTTGGTTTGTTTTTGGCACTCTTCTTTTAGCCAATTATTTAGTTTGGTCCGGTTGTAATGACAGCCACGTGCAGCATACACTGTACCTGAGCTCTTTACCAATATTAAGCGAGAAAAGCCGAGATGAGCTAACAAAAACAAACGTCTTCTGAGTTGTGCTTTCATGTGAAATGCACCCATTCTGCAAACGGTTAAATACTTCAATCAATTAATCAATGCACGTCCAACGGATTCGTGCGTTATCACTGTATTAAATATACGAAATCAACCGTTATCAGGACGTTGGAATATGGCTAATATGGCCATACTGGTATACTAGACATTGTGGTGTTAGGCTGTATTCCCCCGGACTGCACGCATGCAGGGTGGTGCAGACATAGCCTGGGCAAGGACTGCCCCTGCTGAACGTGTCATTTCCAACTATTTTGTCGGCGCATGGAAACGCATAGGGGCTACTAATATATACTATTCTCTGCCTATCGGATGGCGCAGAGTCGGGTCTGGTGGCCATCGCAACTCTCGGCACGGCGACTCGCTAGGCTAGCGCCTCGCTCAGCGGTGCCTCGCGTGGCTCAAGGCCACCAGACACCGTCATTGACACAAAAAGCAAACGGATTTCCCAGTATGTTAGTTAGTTAGTTAGTTAGTTTCATTTATTGTCCACGTGTGGAAATTCGTCTTCGGTCTCAAACAGTAAAAAACAAACAGTTACAACAACAGCAACAACACTTAACACAATTATTTTTCATGGCAAAAAGTGCAGGACAACAGTGGCAGATACATTGGAAAAGAAAACTAATCTAGCGAGACATTGTATCATTTAGTGCCTTAATGGCATTTGGTATGAAAGAATTTTTAAAAATGTTACGGTTAGCTCTTGGTACTTTGTACCGTCTACCAGAGGGAAGTTGATTATCACATACTGGGGGTATTTCTAAGGTGCTGATTATGAACATTTTCTTGATTATCAGGTGATAACATCCGAAACGGGTGGCACGTCAGTGTTGTTTACTATTCATTATTGTGGGTGGGACAGTGATGCATGGCCATGCATGCCTGTGTGTGGCGCTACGTCCGGTAGCATCCCACCGGATGGGCCGCACACACAACTCTATCCCCAGTACATTGGTGGGGAAAAAGGTGGATAGTGGGGGTCTTCTCTCTGCCCACTTCCCTTCTCTCCCCCTTCACTCCAACCATCCTAACCAATGCATTTATTCGGACTGATTAATCTCCCTCCCTTTCTAAAACGTTAAACAATGTATGGTTTGAAGGCATGGTCTGTAGAACTCTGTAGTGAAAGCCTGTTTGCTCTTCATTAGATTGCACTCACACCTAGCTCTGGCTCGGTCGCTGTTTTCCATTTGGGTTCAACTCCCCTGACTCACACAGTCACTCACCATCCACACCAAACTGCTGACTGTGGCTTGCAACCAGGGGGGCAGTCAGACAGATATTTTGTGAAGCCTGAAACTCCTGAAAGTTCATATAATGGCCTGTTGTGGCGCTGTCATTGGACCCAGAAAAACCCATAGCCCTATAGAAGTCCATGAATTTGGGCCCAACTTCACCTAGACTGTATTACCTTAATAAACATGGTCATGAATACTTTCTGCTTCCAGTCACTAGTTTAAAGTCTCATTTCTAATGTCATAATATTCTTTTTGGAAAATTATGGTCCCATTTATTAAAAAAATAAAGTCGCGCATGTTCTGAGGGGCGTGGCTACCGTTACAGTCTATGATCGGGATTCCCCTCCCACTCGAGTCAAAATAAAAACCAACGGAGAAGAAGGGGGGAAGTCCCGCCTCGTGTCTGGGCCAGCCAATGGCCAGCTGGGCCAAAACGGAGCCAGCCAATGGCCAGCTGGGCCCAAACGGATCTAGAAAGATGGCGACTTACAGTGCAGGAATAACAGGCTTCATTTTACGTCCATGTTAGACCCGGGGAACGCTTTGTCCATATTTTTTTACAGTCTATGCTTGCAACCAGACCAACAGGTTGATTTGATTCAAAGAGGGCATGTCAGTAGGCATAGATGTTGCTTAATAGCCAAATACAATTTCAGCAGGAGCTTAAAAAACAAAACAAAATGGTGCCTCATGGCCTGTATAACACACAAGATAGGCCTAATTTCATAATTAGCTGACAACTGCTAAAACAGCCTGAACAGGTGGCCTAAAACCAGACCTTGTCCACTTGTTTTTATTGTATTCATCAATAGCAGGAATTGAAAGAAATCCCAAAAAGGAATCACATCCAACATTTCAAATAAATGGATTGGCAATTTGGCACACGTACACCAATACACAAACGCTTACACGTTTCGACTATTCAGCCAGGATTTTTTCACTTCTTACTTTTGATTTATACTGGATTTTGGGTATAGATTAGAACTCCACTGAGAAAACCATTGATGATGCGCAACTTCTTTTTCGTATGTTATTGTATTGTATTGTATTGTTATTGTATACTGTAGGTGTCGCTAAGCCAAAATTTAACCTATCAACTCAACAGTGTTTTGATTATACTCACTTGGCCTAACTAACCCTAACGTAATCAAACTCACTTTGCTTAACCTTAAACATACTGTACTGTACCAGTCCCTCAACTTGATTACTGCACAGCAGTGATGTTGGCGAGACACAGGGGAAACAAGCTGGACTGTGTAAGTGTGTAGCCTATGTCATGGGAAATGAAATGGCGTCTACCCTGTGGGCCAGGCTTGGAGGGCAGACAAGGTGATGTCCAACCCTTATGGATCTCTGCCATTAATGTAGCAGTCAAGTCTGGCCAAAGCATGCATAAACAGATTGCTTTACTCTGCATGTGTGTGTGTGTGTGTGTGTGTGTGCACACATGTGTGCGTGCGTGGCTCCTCCACACACGCGCACACACCTGTACTGTTGGATGGGTATCAGGGGGATTGAGGGCTACACGGGAGTGCTCATGGGTAAAAACATCTCCATCAGAACATTTCCTTCGTGTCCGTGTGTGTGTGTGTGTGTGTGTGTGCATTCCAGTGTGTATGTGCGTCTGTCCATTACTAAAAGAGCAATGGGGTGAAGAGTTGAAGGACTCTGCAGAGGTACAGATATATACACACACACAGTATCTGACAGCAAGTTTAAAACTGCCTAGAGGAAGAGATGTGTGGGTGTGATACATCTGTAAGTATAGAGATCATCCCTCTCCTGCCAATCATCCTTCCTTTTCCATTTCCTGGGACATGAAGTATCTCAAAGTTCATCGCAACACTGCTCCAACGAGATTAAACTCTCTCTCTCTGTATGATCTCCATTCCAGCCACGCGGTCTGGTCTGTATCACGACTTGTCCGACCCATCTTTCAATCTGTCCATCCATCTGTCCGGAGCCGCGCTCCTTAAACACTACTCCACCAGGCGCTGAATAAGAGATGAAGGGATGAAGGAGGAGAGGAGATGCATAGGAGGTATATGGGGGTGCTAGACTAGTAGTTGGTCTGGTGGAGACCAGTCTGAGCCCCTGTGGGACGAAGCTGTAATGTATCCCTGAGATGTGGTGTCGCCTGTCGCAGGACCATTAATTAGTCATTTAGAGTTGTAATGGAGTGAGCCACAGCCAGACAGACACACACACAGATACCCCCAACTCATTCCTTCAGGGACTCTATAGGAGCAACATTGGGTGGAAGGCAACAACAGAGTACCACTCTGTTGGTGCCTTCCACCCAATGTTGTAACTGGCTAAAGATGTCCATAGCACCACTGAGTAGGATCCACATCATGACTGCTCTCATCACACACGCACACACGCACGCACGCACCCACACACACACACACACACACACACACACACACACACACACACACACACACACACACACACACACACACACACACACACACACACACACACACACACACACACACACACACACACACACACGCACACGCACACAGCCACACACACAGCCACACACACGCATACTCACAGACGCTAATCTCTGATCTAACTCCTGTGTGAAACGCGGGAGGTAGATAACTGGAGATCAAAGGGGGTCAACATCTACTCGACAGTCTTAAAGCTGCAATCTGAAGCATGTATGTCCCTCCTGGGATTCGGACCTGAACTGCCAACAGTTCTGAGCAAAGTTAGAAAGCAGACTTGGGCATGGGAGATATTGCACGTAGGACTTAGGAAATAAACAAACAAAGTAGAAAGGTGCCCTCTGTGGAGCGCGCGCACACACACACACACACACACACACACACACACACACACATACATACATACGCAAATGCTATTATGCACGTGCCCACGCACGCACACACAGTATCTGACAGCACGTTTTAAAACCCATAGAGGAAGAGATGTGTGCATGGGTGTGATACATTTGTATGTAGATCATCCATCTTCAGCCAATCACAGACACACAACTCCTTCCTGATCATCCATCTCCAGCCAATCCAATCACACACACAACTCCTTTCTGGGACATGAAACCTCAAATTTCATCGCAACACCGTTCCAAATACTTGAAAGTTTAATCTCTCTCCTTCTCTCTCTCTCTGTGCCACAGGCTTTATGATTCTTGGAGATTTAGAATTCAGGAGATATATTCGATGGGACACCGGACACCCATGCATATCATGTGGACACATAAAGCACATCCTTAAGTTATTAGTGTATTCAGCTGAATATTCTCATCTGCCTGAACATTATCTTCTAGTCAGCTCTCTGCATCCGGTAAGTACATTGTCGGTTCATGTCTGCTCTTGTGTTGTACGCAGAAATCCATTTATAAACCTCACACTTTCTTTCTGATGCTGTCCATAATAGCATCATCAGTGCTACATCTGCTGTAAAGTGTCATACATATACACAAGCTACAGTATCAGCCTTATGCTGTTTTGGGAGTTTCCTATGACCTATGATGAAAATTTGAAACGGTTTACGGAAATGTCTTTAAGGCCTTTAAGGATCGTTAGTTTCTAACGATCATGTAACAATCAATTAATCTGGATACCAGATCTGTGATTAGGATATTTGGATTGAATTACAAAGATCAGCTATCCTTTCTTCCACCTCCTGTGTTTCTCAGGTTCTCCTCTCACCACTTAAGGTCAAAACACTATCCTGGTCAAAGGATATTATTATTATTAATGTTGTCATTGTTGTCACTCCAAATCCACCCCATTTTGTATAAATCTGAGTACAATCTGGTGGCTCAGCAAAGGGGAGAGATTAGAGGTTTAGATTAGAGATGTTCGACAAACATTGTCGAAATATAAATTGTTATGTACATTAAATAAAATATACTTTTGTAGTAATGTAATCTTACACATTCACAAGGGTTACTGCACAAACTGTTGCATGTATATACAGTATCATCTTTAATTCAGCACATAAAGGTAACATACAACATGGAAAAGTTCAAGTCCAAGTCCACAATTTTGTTGTACTTGTACCTGTACCTATACAATGACAATAAAGATCTATCTTATAGAATCAACAGTGAGGTTTTAAGAGAGAGAATCACCCATTAAATTGTAAAACCTGTTTGCTGAGATCGCTTCACACACAGCCTTTATGGAACATTAAGTCCAATGATCATGTAACAATCAATTGATATGGATACTTGCCCTGCTACTGTATAGTTTTTTTTCCCTTTCTTTCTTTCTTTCAAGATTGAATTACCACACGGTTGAGATCTAATGTTCAAGTGACCGCTATTTGTCCTTCTGGTTGATATTGACCGGCAATCCTGAGGCCCCTGTGACAGACAGACGCACGCTCCTTTAGGAGGGTGAAGTATAGGCCTATCAGTGACACCTCGGAAATAGAATCAACCAACAGAGCCGAGCCAAGACACCAACCAGCGCAGGAGCTGTGGCTGGCCAGCAGCCAACTCCTGTTAGAAGGGCCATTGATAAACGATTCCATTTGTTGTTGTGAGGAAAAAGAAAAAGTGTCTGTATTTTATTTGCCGGGCAGCTACTGCATCGAAGCTGAATACTGCACAGTTTTGTCTCTTCTAGTTACCTACGTATAAGAAAGGTCATGCATTCTGATCACAGTCTGAGACTCTCAATAAACCTTAATGCGGTCGCATCTACCCAGGCCGCTGGACTGGGAATGAGACAATATTGATGTTTGGACACGAACCTCAGAGCAGTAGTCGCCATCCATCAGCCATCGCTGGGCTGTTCATCATACCTGCTGCTCCGGAATTCAAAATGTACTGTACTTTAGTATTGACGTCAGAGTGTACTTAAAGTACAAAAAGTTATAGTAGGCTCATTGCAGAATGTCCCATTTCATGTTTTCAAAATAATGTATAAAAATCTTTTGAAAATAGCAGATCTACACGCTCACAATGCGACACATTGTGAGCTTGTAGATTGGCTATTTTCAAATGGCCGAATAATCAAAGTAACTAGTAACTGAAGAATTCAAATAAATGTATAGTTTAAGAGTTAAAGTACAATATTTGTCTTTTAAATGTATAGTGGAGTGTAAGTAAAAGTACTGAAAATACTCAAGTAAAGTACAAAAACCTCAACATTGTACTTAAGTTCTTACTTTACTTAGTTACTTTCCACCACTGCCCACCCCCCTGGGCCGGGTTCCTGGGCAGCTGAGCGCTGTTTGCCACTCTAGTCCAGCGCTCTCACCTCTCCCATGTTCAATAATGAATGCGTGTGTGTGTGGTTCACTGAGCGTACTGAGATCCAGCAAGGCCATGTGCGGTAAAAGGAGTTAGTAAAGTGTTAGTTCGGCGAAGATAAGGTTGCTGAACACGCTCATTTAAAGTAGGCTATATGGCACTACGGATGCACTGTGGCCGTTATTGTAGATTCGCTAGTCTGTGTGTGCACCTGCGGTTTATGCTTAAGTTATTCTTTGTCATGTGCACTGAAAATGGCCGATAAGCTCACAATACGTTGTTGTGATACAAGGTAGAATAACTTAAGGGTACATGCAGTCACACATGCATCACTGACACAGTCGCATCCGCTTCACTTCCATTCTACGCACAGTGGGGCTTCCGTCATTTGCGGAAGGCTGGTGTGGCGTCATTGCGAGTTCTATACTTTTTGAACATTGACTTGTTTCACACTTCAGCGTGCATTAGCCACTTCGTTCGCACGTGCGCAGCTTTGATGAAATCCACATCAAAGTTCAACATATTTGATGCAGATTTACCCTTTCGTTAACGTTAATGGAAGTGAACGGGAAATATTCAATTTGTACATGTGACCTAACCTCGCTTCACCAGGCTTTCCACCTCTGAGGAAAGCCTGGTCTGTGTTACAAAATTGCCGTGTGATCGGGTCGGGAGCGGATGATATCGTTATGTCATGTTGTAGTCATTGTTTTGTAGTCATCAGGCCGGAACCATCAATCTGGAACTTCCTTTCCCTCAAACTGGAAGAATAACAATAAAAGCGTGCCTCGTTCTCTTGTAGCCTGCAGCTTTTATTGGGAAAAATCGTTTGAGGGAAAGGAAGTTCCTGATTGAGGGTTCCTGCCTGATGACTACAAAACAACATGACGTTACGATATATATCGTCCGCTCCCGACCAGATCATAAACCCGAAAAGGAATTCTGCCCATGCTTCATGTGAGCCATTTCCTTAATCAGACTTGAGTAAAAAAGACCTGCATGTTCATAGTAAAAACCGACGTAAAGAAATGTCTCCAATGCGTAGAACTTGACTAATCGACAGTCCAAGAGTGTTAGTCGGGACAGCTGACTTAATCATCTGCCCACATTTCAAGACGGCGCTGAAAATACTCCTCCATTACAGCCATTGGGAGGTCAGGGTGGAGGAAAGGAAGTGTGGATGAATGGACAGAGGAGAGGAAGAGATTATCTCACATTTATTACAGCCGAGCAAATTAAACAACGGTAGGTCATTATTTTTTATCTGGAGAGGAGAGAGGAGAGGAGAGGGAGGAGGAGACAGGAGAGAGAGTGGAGGTTGGGGTGGGGGGGGGCAGAGGTCTATTCTTAGCTCTAGTCCTGCCTGGTTGACATGATAGATCTATACTTTTTTGCAGGCCTGTAATGCTACTGTATCCGGAGGGTTACTTTATACTCTGACCGTGTCATTTGTACACACACACACACACACACACACACACACACACACACACACACACACACACACACACACACACACACACACACACACACACACACACACACACACACACACACACACACAGTCTCAAGGTCTCCCCTCAACTGTCTCTGACAGACAAATGGAACCAAATGGACCCATTTGGTTCCATTTGTATATGCTGCCAGAGTTACAGACCCCCCCCCCCCCCCCCCTAAAGGAGTCCCTGGAATCGACTTTGAGAACCACGTGTCTAAGGAGTAAGGACTGCAATTTTTATACACTTTAAACAAAAAAGTATCCTTCACTGCTTTGCTGCAGCCTTATCCAATTGTAAAATGTTGTGCATACTGTATACACATATGCATGTGCAAACACAAGTTACACAACACACACACACACACACACACACATGCGCGGACGCGCACACGCACGCACAAACAGACTTCTCCATATTGTTCTTTGTGATAACTTGCTAATGGTCCTGAGGAAATTAAGCTGCATGCATAATTGTTCTTATACATATTTAATAACTCCCAGGGCTGCACACGAGTGCTGACTGTACAGACTGTATATAGTAATTTCATTTTGATCTCTCACGGCAGGTCTCACCGCAGTATATAGGATTTTCTTTTTTCAGTTCCAGAACTGTCATGTTGGTTAGTGCTTGATGAACCGGGTTGAATAATGTCTTCAATATTCAGTATTCATTATCTCAAACACCAGAACAGCAGATTGGACTCTAGCGGGGAATGAGAAAGCATTGTATATGTTTAATAAACAATGCCTGTGTGAAGGTATAGTTTGATTAAACTGTTGTAAAGGCATATTTCACTAAATGTTTGGGTTCAGTCCCTTGATTCAGTATTATAAAATATATATTCAGTATCCTATACAAACACATTGTAACTTCAAACACCATTTAAACCAATGTGAGATTCATTGAAAACACGTGCATGTCCTTGTTTCTGGTGACTAATATTGTCCTTCTAATAATGCGTGATTTAAGTAATTTCTTTCCATTTTGAATGACCTAGGGGGGATAAATATTCCCTGTCCTATGCTCCCCCCATCGTCCCTGATTATGACAAAGTCTGGGTTAAGGGTGCACAGTGTGCCAAGTGTACCACTGCTCTCTACAAAGGTGTTTGAAGAGAATGATTGCTGTTGGGCCTGCTGGCTCACACACACGCACACACACACGCGCACATACACATGCCAAATTTAGTAATCCCCCTCCGCAGCTAAAATTACACCAGCTCTAAGAATATAGTACTAGCCTATGTGATTCTCATTTCTACCATAATTCTTCATCAGTCTTTTTCTTACAAAATTACAAAGATTCAAAGGGGTTTATGTATTATGCATTCTGCGTCAGCATTAATCATTTCTGCTACAGGCATATCCTCATGCTCCAGCATAAACATAAAAGAATGTAGGCTACTGTAAATGGGGCAGAAACAAAGTGTTTCCCTTCTAGCAGAAGTGAAGAAACCCTGAGTCATGCCAAAAGCAGCGTTTATTTATAACGTGTCACTGCATTAAACATTCTAACAACCAGGCTTGAGCGACTATGATTTACTGCCAGACACCGCTGTGAGAGTCGGTATAACCTTGCAGATGTGGGAGAGCGATTGGGACGTCAGGGACTTTATTTTTACATGAGCACCTGAGGTGTTCCTATCATCTGCATCACGTATCAGATGTCCTCGGTGAAGAGAGGGGATGAAAGACAGAGTGAAGGAGGCGACTAACCAAGAAAACAAACCCCTTGAAGGCAGGTGTGCTGAGTGACGTGGGGGGTGGTGAGTGCAGGTGGTGTTCAGGGGTCTCTCTGGGGAAGTGATGCACTGCAAAATGGATCAGTGTTAATGCTGCAGTCTGTGCCTTCCATGTCCCACAGTCTCCCATGTTCAACCACCAGTACTTGGGATTCAAACTTGTGTCCACTCATTTGCTGTGCTAATAAAGAAAGCCACAGGGGAAGAGGAGACTGTTTTGTAGCTTCATGCAATACGACTTGCAAGATTTGTCAGTAGAAGAGCAAGTAGACGCACTAAAACGTTATGGGTTGTAGCTTTAATTTAATCATATGATTATAAATGATAAAAGAACATTGAGGATTTGTTTTGTTTTATTTTTATTTTTTAGTGTTGTGAAATGGTCTGATGGATTCCCTTAATTTAACTCATTCTAAAATTGGTCATTTGGATCAGAGCAATTTAATACCTTTAGGTATGTGGAATTAGTTTACAAGAAAGACAATGGTGAAAGTGATCAAAACCGCAATGGAACAGCAAAAAAACTGACTTTAATTCAAACAGAATTTCACCAAGACAAAACAATAACTAGACACTGACTACACTAGACATTGAAATAAAATAAAGGGAGCAACATAATTATTGCAAAGAAAGAGTAGCCTACAAATAAAACGTTTTAATGTGCAAAGGCTCCGATGTGATTTAGAGGTGGGGGAAAGAAGTTTGTTTTGTACCACACGGGGCGAGAAGGTTGATGGGTAAAGTGGTGAAAGGCTCCCCTCACTCGAGGCTTCACCCCCACCGTTCTGCTATATTACGGTGACAGACAATAACCCCATGGAGTTCCTCCACACAGCTTAGCAACCTCAGGCGACAGCAGAGAAATGTCACACACTGCTACACCAACAACTCATCCCACAAGAGGTAAGATAATCCCTCGTGTTTGGGGACGTGGTGCTAAACCTGTTCAAGCAGAGACATTGGTTCCTAATGATAATGAGGAGACAAGCATGCAAGTGATTGGGTTTGTTGTGGTCTTGCCGTTTAATAGTTACAAGGTCAACGTAGCTGTGCGTAGCTGAGCCATGTATCTCATCATCTCATAATTTGCGGTGCATATAGGTAGTGTGTTACACAAAATGTTAAGGCATTTTCAACACCCTCTGGTGAAGAAATGTGTGGAAAGTGAACACACACACACACACACACACACACACACACACACACACACACACACACACACACACACACACACACACACACACACACACACACACACACACACACACACACACACACACACACACACACACACACACACACACACACACACACACACACACACACACACACACACACACACACACACACACAGCTGTCATTGCTCAAAGTTATCCAAACGAGGGCTGGCGCATCACTGCCTGCGGGGTGGATAATGAGGGCAGCGGTAATTTGTTTATCACATAGCTGATAAAAGCTGCACCTTCTTCTTGTACCGCTTTCCTGTGCAAGTGCCTTTTTTTCCTTTTCTTTACCATTGAGCTAATTGAGCATACTAGCGTCATGTGGGGGTGAACTGCTGAACTCATACATCAAGCTGCCTCACACTACAGAAACAGGAGATAGGCTCCTGCCCTATATGCATGGGCCTCATGCCTTGGCAAGGCTTACTTAATAGAGCCTGCCTGCCTGCTTGTTCAGGGGATAAATTGAATATTGACCTTCAGGTCAGAATTCGTGTCAGATCCTGTGTCTATAGGTGAGACATGACCTCACTTAGACACATGTCTAGAGGTGAGGTCATTCACCTAGACCTATTTAGACTTCTAAATGTATCAATAGAAGAGCAGGGAGACAAAAAAACCCAATCCCAATTGTACATTGTACACAAACCAAACTTGAACAGTTTTCATCATATTAGAAGGGACTTAAGGGACACTTCAACCCTTTTGCAACCAGATCTAGACAAGGAACACTTTCTTGGGTTTTTTGTGTGGGTAATATGCGTTTTTAGATATTTCAGTATTTCAAAGTGTCCATGGACTCCATGATGTCATGGACACTGGGCTCACTTCCTTCCTGGACTACAATTCCCCTAATGCTTTGGTCCACTGCTCCTTTCCACACTCGTCATACTGCATTAGGCTACAGTATGGTCACAATGCTCTTAAACTTTCTTAAAACCAATAACATCAAAACAGGCTATCAAAATCATGGATCAGAAACCGATGAGATGGCATCATTGTATTGTGTGATTTTTAAGAAAACACGTCCCTTTTACTTTTGAAAATGTGTTTTTTTCTACTATCAAATAGTTAAATGTTTACCTAACATTGTCTCACCTCTGACACGCTGTGATCTTGTTGTTTGTTGACTATTTTCAGCTTAAGTATAGGTACTGTATACTAGTGAGACTAGATTCCCCAACACTGGATAAAAGGACAAAGGTTGAAAAGCCATAAATATCAGCCCTGTCCACTGACCAATCTGCATACCTAGTGATGATGAGCTGCTGAAGGAAACCTGAGCGACTGCAGCGGAAGGACGTTTCACAGAACAACTGCTAACAACAAGGGAGAAGGGCAGCAGCAGCAGAGCATGCTGCGGTGCAGCCTACTCCAGATCGCCCAGTGGGACTCCGTACATCTGCCATTTCCTTGGCTCAGTTACTTGTTGACAGTAATGTTAACCGCTGAAGCCCTGTATACTTAGCTGACCAGGGACCCCCAGGGCTCTATAGGTGATGACCAGTGGTGGGAAAAGTACTCAGATGTTTTACTTAAGTTAAAGTATCAATGTTGCCATATAGAAATACCCTGTTACAAGCAAAAGTCCGGAATTCAAAATGTACTTGAGTGTACTTAATTTAAAGTACCGAAAGTAAAAGTACTCCAAGTTATCAAATGAACATCTTTTGAAAATACATCTCTACAAGCTCTCAGCTTGTAGAGAAATGTATATAGCGGGTTGAAGTGGTTAATGTATGTTTGTAATAATAATGAGAATCTACAAAGTAACTAACTAACTAAAGGGTTCAAATGAATGTAGTCGAGTAAAAGTACAATATTTGGATCCGAAATGTAATGCAGTGGAGACTGTGGAGTAGAAGTAAAAGTATTGGAAATTGGAAATACACATATCTCAAAATTGTACAGTAGTTTGGGTAATCTTCCGCCGTAGCCTGAAAACCCACCTTTTCAGACTCCATCATGGCCCATAGCACTTACCCTACCCCCTTAGATAGCATTTCTGTTGACTTAGATAGCATTTGACACAGACTTATAGCATGTTATGTAGACAGCACTATAATTGCATTGTATATAGTCATAGCACGCCATAGTACATATGTATAGCATAGTAGTAAATATGTAAAGTTTATATGTATAGTTTCATTATATAGATATTCCACTGTTACTTTCTTAGCTTACGCATGTTTCATGATAAATGCTTTTATGTGATGTATTCCCATGCTCTTGTTCTTGCTTAATGTAAATCGCTCTGGATTAAGAGCGTCTGCTAAATGCCTAAATTGTAAATTGTGTAAGTTACTTTCCACGACTGGTCATGACTAGGGATGTGCCGATGAGACATTTTGGCCGATATAATTAATTGTAGTCATGGCCGATAAACGATGTTGATATGATCTCGTTCTGTATTAAAAAGTATGTAATAGGGTATCTGATTTAACTTTAATACCTTATATTTAATATTGTGAGCTTGAAGATCTGTTCAAGCTGTTACTTTGGGCTTGTTTATCTTTAAAGACAATCGGACCTATTCATTAATCGGTTTGGTTGATTAATCGGACCGATGCAGATTAATCAAAAAACTAGAATCGGCCGATACCGATGTGTTAAACTAACTAATATTTTGTCATTGTTCGATACGATTTTGTCCATGCTGTGTTGAGGTTGGTACCATAGTCTGAGATAACAGGCAAACATTGATCAAATTCAAAACAATTATTTTACATTCTCTACTTCTTGTAATTTAAGTAATGCAGATGTTTGACTATAGAGGGTATGCGCATGCTTAAAGTGAATGGCACATCGAGTGGCAAAGCAACATGCAAAGTGAGTTTAACATTGTTTAATGCAATCAGATAGGACTTTTCTGTTTGGATGCATGGGTTGTCAAGGCCAGAAAGTAGTTTTTTGCCACTCAGTAGGCATTCCTGCATAACTTCCAGGTTTGATGATGTCACGCACATACCCTCTATTATAACTCCATCCATTTGGTTTCATTTTACAATCATAAGGGTCCATTTGGTTACCAACTCTCCTGGGGACCACCTGGAATCCAGTCAAGGACTATACTGGTGGTCCCTGGACCACTGGTTGAAAACCACTGCTCTATAACAAATATCTTTCCCCAAAATAGACACTGTAGGGATCAGCTATGTTTGCCGAATGTGAATGTGATCCCCAGAATAGGGATGGCCTGTTGAAATGACACAGGCCAGAGTCGCCAAAAGGACGGAACAATGCTCTTTTTAGCTTGCCTCGCACTGACTGATCAGTGTTACCAGTTGCCATACTGTAGCTCACTGAACTGGTACACTCAGTCGCCAGATAGCTCTCCTATTGGTCGAGGCCGGCCCAGTTTTCAGTCGACTCCATACATACAGTACACAGTAGGAGTTACTATTTCCAGATCTTTGTGAAATGTGTATGGGTATGAGTTGAGAAGTACTGTACTTTATTATCCTAGAAGGGAAATTGATGCGTTACAGCAGTAATCAGCATAATGTGATACAAACTACTAAACAATAATCAACCAGACAAACAGAATCACATCAGACAAAGATTGACATAAATATGAAAGGCCTACTGTACATCAGGCAGGTTGCCGCTGGCCCTTGGTTGGAAACGTGTCTATATATCCATCATGTCATCATTTACGTCATCGACACGAGTTCATACTGAAAGCTAAAGTTATTACTACAGGCAATTCCTTGTTACATAATAGCCTACCAGCACTTAACATAATTCTTTACAATGACTCAAAAGTGTGAGACTTGAGGTCCAAGTTCATCGCCATAGTGACCACGCTGTATAATTCATGTCAATGTCGGGTGACTGCCAGTAAAGAGTTTGTGGGGGAAAAGTTACATATCGATATAACTGTTACATAATGATGACCCACGTCTTGTCATAGAATAGGCTACATGCAGGGCAGACTTTTCCATTTTAGTTGGATGATTTTAATCAGTGGTGGAAAAAGTACTCACATGTTTCACTTAAGGAAAAGTATCAATACTGCAATATAGAAATATAGGGGGCGCATACGTTGGTCCGACGTAGTCTACTAACAGTACAAGTAAAAGTCCAGAAATCAAAACGTACTTGTAGCTGGTAGATCGGCTATTTTAGTAACTAATCATTTCACATAAATGTAGTGGAATAAAAGTACATTTGGATCCGAGATGTAGTGGATTAGAAGTAAAATTAATCAAAATACTATAAAGTACAAATACCTCAAAAATGTACTTACACCAGTAAATGCACTTAGTTACTTTCCACCACTACTACTTTAATAGCATTATAGAAAGACATCTGATAAGGATCAGTCTAAGACCACAGCCGTTAGAAATGGCTTCAAGTAGCGGTGCACAGTAACAGATAAATCTTCTGTGATCTGATATCTAAGGACCAGGCACATGTGTACTGTCACAGTAAATCCTTCCTGTGTATCATTTGCTCTTCCTTTCACTGGCTTTCCTTGCACTACAATATGGATTTCCTGTTGGCTGTCTGGAGAATGTTCAGCACAGACCCACGACTTATGCATGGAGCATGAGAACTTAAATCTTTTGCACTCGATAAGTCGCACGCACAAACTGCATGAACCCTACTGCATGAACCCTAATAGTCAATAGAACAAAGCAGAGATCCGGGCACACTTAAAAAAGAGGAAAACTTTATTCAACCATACAACCTCACAATATGCTGTGAGCTTGGTTGAATAAGGTTTTCCTCCTTTTTAACCTTTAAGTGTGCCCGGATCTCCGCTTTGTTCTATAGATGTGTTATCCCGATTGATCCCAGGAGCACATTTTAACTTTTTTACATTTTGTATACCTGCACACCTCCTGAGCACCAAAGCAAAGCAAAGTTACTATATTCACCCAGGGTAACTGGACTAAGCTCAAGAACTTGTTTACAGCCAGGCCCTGCTCATAGAACATTTCATGGTAGGGGTTCAATGCCTTGCTCAAGGGCACTTCAGCGGTGGTAATTTTAACGTGCCGGTCCGGGGACTAGAGACCTTCCGATATCAAGACCGCTCCGCAAACCGTTCGGCCACCGCTGCCACCTGGTTGCTTCCTTGCCTCCTGAGCACCTGGTTGTTTCCTTGCCTCTGCCTAATAGTCAATGCATGACGTGATCAAGTAAGTGGAGTGCAAAGGAAACAATTCAGTGCTCCAAACTACAGTAGGATAGGTAGCCATCAAATGTGTCTAAAGAAATAAAATAAACATGCCATCTCAATAATATACCGTATTATGTGGACAGGCTAACAGAATACTTCCATCTCATCCGTTTATTACACAGAAAGATATAATTGGACTGAATTGAATGACCAAAACACATGATAGTTAGTATGCATCTTTAGCTTTAAAACCTTTTACCAAATGACCTAGGAGGAGAATGTCAGATACTAGAACGCCACGCGTCTGTGTCACAGTGCAATCTGAGTGAGACACACACAAAAAAACGTATTTTGAACGAACGCAGACAGCGATGTATCTTTGGCCACTGACCTTTCCGCACAACGGAAAGGGAAATTGCACCCACAAAGTTGGGTTGAAAACGCAGAGGTAAAGTCAGTGACGTATCACGGCCACAATGCACAGGCATAAAAGGCACTTCTGCATATGTCACGGTCTATGGCCCTCATTTATCAACGCGGCGTACGCCAAAATATGGGCATTTATAATTTCCGCAAAACCTTAATCACGTCAGGTCGGGAGCTGTCGTAGGCTTTGTCCTCAGCTGTCGTAGAAAAGCGGAGCAGCATTGACTGACCAGCTGACAGGCTATCACAGGCATCTAAACATATGTATTCACTCCTAAAATGTTAATATAAAACTGTATTATGTATATACAGTACAAAAAAATTAGAGATTTCCAACTGTACAAGTTTATGCTTAATCAAACAGTGCTTTACTGGCCTTGTTAACATATATATGCAAGCGCACTTGTGAGATGATTCGGGAGCGCAGCGTGACATCAGATGCCTATAATCCCTGCGATATTAAAAATATATATTTAGGCATAAATGGACAGACAGCCCGCCTTTATTTCCAAGTGACAATGACAAGCATAGGCCTATAGCTTTCCTATTTGCAATTGTATACACTATAGGCCTATACAGTAGGTGTAAGGGGCTTAATCATTTACCCATTTAAATAAGTGCTTTAACAGTCATTCAGATAAACGGCAGATCTGGTCACCTGGGTCAGGATGAGCGCTTATGCGAGACGGGACGGGACCGCAGCGGGCACCATTTAAACAGCAACACCAGCACCAGCACACACCAGCCTTCATCCATATGTTTATGATTCATTCATCTATCACTCCATAACGTTGATTATTTAATGACTGCCTTGCCAGCCAGGTTATCTCTCATTAACGTGCGGTGCAGGGCCGCAGGCATCACGACACTCACCCACCCACAGCATGCACACAGCAGTGGGCTGTGTGTCAGAACAGCATGGGGTTGCCTTTTCCTATAGGCTACATGACTTCTTTAAAGGAGAATTCCATACTAAAAGGCTTTCTTACCTTTCTTTGTAGTTGTTACGTCCCCATCAAAGAGGTCCAGGTGTTATTTTGTGCAAAAGCTCCTTATTGGCTATTTCCCCTAACATAAGCCCTAAATGAATTGCATTGAATTGAATGGGATGTATGGGGTGTTGTGCTAATTCGCTTATTTCCATCGCTCAAAATTATATATATTTTGTATATATCCTCTCTTCATAATGTAAATAATAACCCAAGCGGCACACTTTACTACTTATTTCGATGGAAATAAGCGAATTAGCACAACACCCCATACATCCCATTCAATTCAATGCAATTCATTTAGGGCTTATGGTAGGGGAAATAGCCAATAAGGAGCTTTTGCACAAAATAACACCTGGACCTCTTTGATGGGGACGTAACAACTACAAAGAAAGGTAATAAAGCCTTTTAGTATGGAATTCTCCTTTAACGCACTGCACACAAATGGGTAAAATGTATATAGTAAATATAAATATATATATTATATATATATATAAATAAATATATAGTAAACGTTTTCCATTCATGGCGATGCAACTGTGATATGTCATGTGGCCTTGGTGCGTGCGTGGACATGACAGCCAGACAAGCGAGGCGAGAGGGAAACATGTGTAGGGTAGACCTACAGCTATTATTTAATTCATGCAGGAGTCCGTTCTTTATTTATTTAAGAAGATACAACACACCAGTTGGGCTTGCAAGTTGCGCGTGCGTGCGTCTGTGTGTTTGTATGAGGAGGGGGGGGGGGGGGGGGGAGGGGAGTTGTGTGAGGCAGGCAGCAAGGCAAACTTTTGTATTTTTGTATTGTATTGTATTTGTATTTTTCCATCATGTAACTATGGTTTCCATACGTTGTTTGGTCATATTGCATTTGTTCATGTCGCAAAAACAAGGGCGAGGCTTGATTTCATAGGGCGTGCCAGATTGATTTCAGCTGTCATATTCATCACTCATGCTAGGAATGAAATTAAGGAAGGATCAGCAGGCCCAGGCCGTAGCGTAACGGTCTGGGCACCGGACTGGTGATCCAGTCGCGGTGTGCCGCGGGTTCGACTCCCGGACCCGACACGGCCTTTACCGCATGTCATCCCCCCATCTCTCTCCCGTTTCCTGTCAGCCTACTATCTGTCCCTTAAAAAAAAAATCAATAAAAGGCGTAAGCCGCAAAAAAATATATATATAAAAAAAAAAAAAAAGGAAGGATCAGCTGTTTGGGATCACTTTATAACTGTCGTGCCGACGTGAGTGTACTCCAAAACCTAGGCTCGAATTTGGGGCAGATTTTACACTCGATTGATAAATGAGGGCCTATGACTTCGCCAACCGAACCGTGTACAATGCTGTGCTCTTCTCAGATGTGAGAGCAGACATTGGTAATAATGTAACAATCAGTTCAAAGGTTACACTTGGTGGGTGTGTATATATGCCCATGGTAAAAGGGCCTGTGAATAGCTACATTATGTTATCTCTAGTTCTGTGGTGCCCTTGGGGCAGTTTGATCTGCTCGAGAGAATGTCTCCAATAAATAAAATATCAGTTATCTGATATGCTACACACAACGAATAAAGTGCAAGACATGGAAAGCACTATATGTAAATAATATATTTGGGTTTTTTTTTTTTGCCAAGGCCAAAATTAATACCTAGATTAAACAGATTTATTGTTTTATACTCATTGTTTTCCAGTGGCATTAGACAATTTGGTATTCTCAAACAGTAAATTGATGAATACATGAATAAAATAAAATGCACTTCAACATATTTAAAAAATCCATCTTATTTTTTCCAATTAAAAAGGTGGATTCAACTACTCTGAAAGCTTTAATAATGGCTTTGAGTCTCAGCCAGCATCATTACCCTCCAGAGAAAACTCAGACTCCGACTTTCAGTTGACCTTAATTTCAGCACTAATAGCTTTACCACAGTAAAATCCTTGAGTGTTAATTTACCACAAGTGTAAAAAATGTACACATAACATAAGCACCTCTTTTTACACTTTAGTACTTGCATTGACATGCTGATGACATCGATAATGAGTTGACCATGAAACATGGCATAACTTATGACATCCTCAATGTCACTCCTCCGGCTGGATTTCACTGCGAGTTACATAATGTACGAGGTAGCTTCACACCGCCTGCCCTCTGCACCAGCCCCGAGTTAACCTTTCCATCCACTTTCCATCTGTGACCTGACCTCGAGGGACATCCGACTGCATGGCAGCAATCCAGGCTGATGCTTAAGGAACTCTGTGTTTGGCAGTTTGTCTGCATTGCTCAGCAACCCTTCCTCCTCTCCTCCCGACAGTGAGTGAACGTTCAGTTCTCATTCTTTCATACAGCGATATCTCGTGCCGAAAGTGCTTGTAGATCAGCCATTTTCTTACAACAGCAGTGATCACTAGAAGTGTTCATACATGCTTGGTGTACCGTGTACCAGTGTGTTAATTTTGATACCACGTGTTCATTTTGACAGCAAATTCTGATTCAGTCAAAATTAGTCCCATTTTAGTCATCTGATTTCTTTTAGTCTTAGTCGACTACATATCAAAATCTTCAAGTCTTTTAGTCTTAGTGTAGCAAGTTACACAAGGATAACAGCAGGTTGGCATATAGATTCATAAATTGACTGCTTTTAAACCAGAAACAGGCTGGGAGCTCAATGTGTGAGACTGTGAGTGAAGACCAATGAATGAGAAAGGGAAAAAGAGAGTTGAACTTGAAGATATATTGAACTTTTTAAACAGCGTGTGACATTCAAAGGAAAAAAAAGAAATGGGAGCCCTTTCACCTGACAAAAAACATTATGTGATAATTTCTTGTTTTATACTGATCACATGACTGACGGTTTGGTAACTGGGTTACACTAGTCAACAAAATTAACACTGGACCAGTGGCTTTTGTGACTTGAATAAACCTTTGCTGTCGAGTCATGTGCAGCTTAAGCAAATGTACCTATTATGGACTTTAACGAAAAAGGGACGACAGCTATAACATGTAACACATTTGATTTTGTAGGTCAGTTCAAGAAGCCATACCATGTTCCCAGGGGCGGAGATACCGGAGGGGTAGGGGGGGTGGTCACACTCCGGCCCAGACCTCCTGGGGGCCCGGGCTGTCAGATGATCGATGGACGATTTTTTACACAGTCACTCACGACTGATAAAATCAGCGGGCCCCCGCGAATCCCGCATCCTCAATTAACCAGATACAGAGCTTATATAGCCTATAATAGCCTACACTTTAGCAAAATATCATGTCTGATGAGAATGTACTGCACTAGACTGTACAAGCACCGTGGAGTCTGTCTGCACTCTCTCCAACAGACATCCTCAGCCCGCGTCAAAAGTGGCAGCACCTGTCACTCATTAGTAGGCTAATCACTCTGTGAGGAGTGCAGATGTGTGGAGTTCCTTTTCTCCACAACAGACTTTTTCGCTTCTAAACCCCTTAAAGGGTGGGTTGAACTTGGTTCGGATTTTTGGACATGAAGCTGTATGAAATGCTTACCATAAATATCGTGGTTGCAAAGGTATTAAATGACTGGCCGAGGAGTGCTGCTCCTGTTTGGGGGAATATCAAGTAGTTTCCAGGGTCACTGGGGGCCACGCATTAAAAATAAACCAATCTACAAAACTAGCGTAATTCGTATTGTTGACCTATATCTACCATAGACCAACTTTCGTTCAACTTTGACCGGAGACCGCTCTGTCACATGGTACTATTTTCTTTGTGTTCAGTATCACTGCGCCACATAGAACACCATAGTGTTCTATGCGCCGCGGCAGGATACACTACCAAAGCTAGGTGCTATGCAGCTCGGCTAGCTACGAGGTTTCATTTCATTCAAAACATTTACTTTTGACTCGTTCCGGTTACTTTATTCTTTTATAAATTTACAAATTGCTGTTGGGAGTCAGTTTCGGTGAGGCCCGGTCATGCTGTGTCCCCTCCCGGCCCGGCCCAATGTAGTTCCGCCACTGCATGTTCCAACCATGCCCCCTCTGTTCACACATGCTCCATCCAGATACCTTATTATGAGACTGAATTTGTCAATGGATAATTGCTGCCACCTCGAGGCCAAGAGGTGGAGCTACATGTATGTAATTTCTGTCTCTTTCCATGTATTGTACAGTATCAACTCAATTAAATCACTGACTCCTGGCTTACCAGCAGAGTGCAAGACAACATTGAAGATCTTGTCCAACCATACAAAAATATACCACCTCCATGTAGATACCGTACACAGGTCTTCATCGGAACCCCCAAAATAAACAAGGTATGTTGTATTTACACAAGACTACCCTTACATTAAGACTACCCTTGCAGGCAGTCCTCCATTGCTTGTAGCTCATGTAGTTCAGGGCACTGAGGGCCACAGTGGAGGCAGAGGAGTCGCCTGGCTCTTGGGATAACAGAGAGGGCTGCTCCTACGGCACCACTGAGTGACAAACACAGAGACACAAGTAGCCTATTAACCACTTCAACCCTAGGATCCATATACTGTACTGTAAAAAAAATGGGGGTCGTCTTATTATCAGAGTCGTCTTAGTCGGCACAATACGGTGAGGGTCCAGGGACCCTCAGTGGTCCTTGGGGGGATTCCAGGGGGTCCCCAGCAAAACGAGGAAAAGTTTTAACACAATCTACAAGCTTCTTTTATGGCACCCAATATTTTCTAATCGGGGTCCTTGACATGAAAATACTTGAGAATCACTGTACTCACCCATTGAAGTGTAGCTGAGTCAGTTTGAAGAGCTGTCTGCTCATTTCAATGCTGTCCTCTCCGTACTGCGAGTGAATGGCCACAGCACTGCGCTGCAGCTGAGAAGCTGCACTGGTCCAGTCACCTACAGCCACAGCAGAGTGGAAACACGTTCATCCCGTCACCCCCTTAGTCCAGTAATAATAATAACAAGTAAGACGCGCAAACGCGTGAAGCGAACGCAGCTTGTGTGTGCGTGTGTGTGTGTGTGTGTGCGTGCGTGTGCGTGTGTGTGTGTGTGCTACAGCTGCGCCCTGTGTGTGTGTGTGTGCTACAGCTGCGCCCTCTGGTGGCGGGCGGGTGGTGTAACAGTGGGACAGACACACACACAGACACACACACAGACAGACATTCAGCCCTTGCTGTCATAGTAAGTGGCTCACTGCGTTCGCAATAATGGATTGCATTTTTAAAGTGTTTTTCTATGCACTACGTGCCTACTCAAAGCGCTTACAATGGTCCATTCATTCATACATTGGGAGGAGAAACGCCGAACAGTCGACGCCAGCGATCTCACTTCACACATTCACACACCAATGGTGGCAACCACTGGAGGCAATGCGGGGTTCAGTGTCTTGCCTAAGGACACTTCGACATGTAGGCGACCTGCTCTACCTCCTGAGCCACAGCCACCCCAGTAATAATATCATTTGACCTCAAACAAATTGCAAAAAAAACAAACTCAGCTGATTTTGTATCTTCAATATATCCTGAATAACAGAAGAAAGGTTGCCTGGAATTGTCTGAGGGGAAGTTTTGAAAAAGGCCTGTAAAGTAAGTCGCTGAAACGTTGGATTCATGATCCATAGCCGTCTTGACAAATGTGATGACTCCAACATAACGTGATACTCATCTCCAACTCGGTTTTCATTACATAAATTGTATGACTTGCATTCTCACCCATTGTTGCGTGTGCTCTGGCCATGGCATCTGCGACCTCCCCCTGTAACAGATGGCTCTCTGTGAGGATCAGCGCCGACTGAGATACTGTGGTCCTCTGCAGCAACCTCAGGGCCTCATCTGAGGTGAAAGCAAATAAGGATTATAATGTATACAGTAAGAAGCTGTTGTAAGATACTTCCAAAAGGGACTCATATGGTGCTTTCACACGGGCAGACGCAACAACACAAAGACGCGTTGTGAGTTGTTTGGAGCAGCTGCAATGTATCATTTTGGGTCATGTCGCTGACTTCCTTCCATTGACAATGAATGGTAGACTGCATCTTTTACATTTCCCCTGTGAAAACACCCTTACAGGACTGTAACTCTGAGAGTATACAAATGGAACTCTATTTTGGTGGTGGGGTCGTTAAAATTGAAAGGTTTGAGACTGAGAGCCACCATTACTTCATCATTTCGGACATTAGAAATGGAATGTCACAGTGGAGTCCTGCGTGAGATTACAGTAGCATTTGTCACTGCCACATACCTGGCCTGTCTCGCTCCATGAGGTCCACTGCTTTCTCCAAGTGTTTCCTCACTTCCTGCAATCTGCGGCTCACTTCAGAGGAGGATATATGCTGACCGCAGGACGGCTGTGCACACACATATTTGACCCCTTCTTGCACTTCACATTTCTGAAACGGCCAGATGGCAAGTGAGTTGGCTGACAAAGACACAACTACACTCTCCTGCAAATGGTTTGTTTGTGTAAAAAAACAAAACATGTTCTCAAATTATTTGAGGTTCTCAAATATTTTTGGCTCAGGTCACCCCTGTAAAAAATAAATTTGTCCAATGCACCCCTGAATTACATTGATAGTAGATAAGTAGCACCTTACATTTAAGTCATTTTACGTTACATAAATATGTAAAATATTTCCTACTAAGATACAGTATGTGTCATGAGAACAACGGATATCCGTTTCCATTTTGGGCAAATTGAACATAACTTTATACTTCATATACGTCATTTAAGCAGTTGAACCACATCATCCCTATTCTGGGGGGAACATTCACCAAAAATAGCAGATCCACAAGCTCACAACACGTGACACGTTGCGACGCGTTGTGAGCTTGTAGATCAGCTATTTTTGGTGAAGAGATTCAGCGTAAACTGAAAAAGAACGCAGGAAAGTGCAACTCAAGTCCATTTCACTCAGTATAGAGGGTCCAAGTGGTTAAACTGAAGTGATATCGATAGAGTCCAAGTATTCTGCGGCAGCCCTGAACTTGCGTCTCGGCACCCACCCATATAAATCAAATAAAAGTTCTAAAATAGATCGACATCCACCTTGAGGGAGCCTTTGCACTTGGCACACTGCAGTCCAGAGGCGCCTGACCCCTGCCGACTGCCCGCTGTCTTCTCCTCTACCTCCTCCTGTTGCTGGACGCATGACTCGCACGTGCACAGGAAGTAGTACTGTTCCTGCAGCAGGCGCCGACGTTCACACATAGCCATCCTGTTGCTGTGAGGACCTGAAGGACGAAAGATGGGGTGTTATTAGTTTCCCAAACAGTGGGTCGGGACCCGTTTGTGGGACGCAGACACATTGTTATGGGTCAGGACTCGAGTAAACATCCCTTTATTTTTTGTCTCCTAAATTTAGTTTTTCATCGGGGCACGGTGGCACAGTTGGTAGTGCTGTCGCCTCACAGCTAGAAGGTCCTGGGTTCGATTCCCGCTCGGGGCGCTGTGGGTGCTGGCGGCGTGTTTCCTCCTCCGCGTCATCAGTGCCCATACCCGAAGGCGGGGTTGGCGAAAGGGCCTTTCTGTGTGGAGTTTGCATGTTCTCCCCGTGTCCCCTAGGGTAGGTACCCTCACAAAAACATGCAGTAATCCTGGTCTCTAAACTGCCTCCCCCTGGCCAGCCGGGACGCCTGATGGAGGGGAAAGGAACTGGTTGGAATAACGTGCTCCTTCCACGCGCTACGTCCAACCAGGGAAACTCCCCCCTGTCAGGTGTAAAGGAGCAACTTGGACACTCAAGCATGAAGGAAGCATGAGTTAAGTCCGTTGCTCTCCCTAGGTTGGCGGAGGGTGTGTAGAGCCCAGGATCACATTAGATGATTGACACTGGGGTGAAAAATGGGTTACAAAATCGTGGGACAAAAAATATATAAAAAAAAAAAAAAAAAAAAAGTTTTTAATTATGATTATTTCAAAAACATAAAAGAAACCTAATTTTTTTTCTAATGATTTTTCTAAATAATTTCCTAGAAAAATGGAAGCTTGTAGATCTGCTATTTTCACTAGTTTGGGTCCTGGGCGCAGGGCCGAATCAATGTGATTCACTTGCACGTACTACAAACAGCACTTTTTGTTTGGGAACCACTGTATAGTGTATCTATGACAACTAGACACCATATCATGAAATAACACTGCATGACAAGCACAAATATTTAGACAGACAGACGGACAGACATGTCTGAACAGACATGGAAACAGTAGAAAACCTTTTCTTACCATAGCAGTGCAGGATCTCTTGTCCCAGAACGATGTCTTTGGATGCTCTGACAGTGATGGCGACACCACGGGCACCGCTGCTGAATCTGTCCATGCGCTCGCTGGCATGGGACGATGCATCTGGGCCAGAGCGTACAGAGTGTGACAAGCTGGTTTGTGCACCTGCTCCTAGGCTGAATGCCAGGCTCGTGTTTGGGGAGCAGGAGTGATTCAGAAGACTCAGTGTCGGGAATATTGCCGTGGCTATCCGGACTTCGTGGCTAGATTGGACCACAGAGTCCGTCACACCTGTGGGATGCAGAGACAAGATGAATACGTTTACAACGGCGGTAACATTCCCTGTTTGTTTGGTAGAATGGGAAATTTACATTCAGTTAAAAAGTTAAAAACCACTTTAAAATGCATTTAACTGCAATGATCATGTAATGACAAAAAGCAACATTCAAGTCAGAAGGATTTAAACAGTAGTGAAATGAATGGCTTTGGGAAATGGTCAGCCCATCCATCTGTATGGTCCTTTAAGTGAAAAAGTATTCTCTTTTAGGTTTACTGGCATCTTTGACTCACCTGTATCCTGGAGCATGCTTATTGCCTGAGCATTGCATCTCAGCTGCAGCAAGTGCCTCAAAACCACACTTCCCAGCAGCCACAGCTCTGGATTCCAACCTACAGATCCGCCCTCGGTTTCCGGGCCCTGTGATTGGCCGTTTGTCACAGAGGAGGATGCCTTGAGGTCCCAAGGCACAGGTGGAGGCCCTGCCCTGCTAAGCGTCACGTAAAGCATGGCAGCAGTCACAGCACAGAGGAAACGCAGACTGGCACTGTGGCCGTCGACGTGATGCAGCAGGTGGTAGACACTCGAGTATGAGTCACCATAATGCACGGATGATGGCTGCATATTAATACTGTCATATAAAGTACCAGTAATAGAACATTCGGTCCCGGGCTCCGTCACTGGTTTATAACTACTGTTCCCGTCTTTCACTGGCTCCCTGGCACTTTGGACACCTTTTAACCCCGCCTTCAGTGTGACCCTAAGGGCTAGCTGTGACATCACACCCAGTGCCATCAGCGGCGAACCAAGCGGACACTCCCAGCAATGATGCTCCTCCCATGCCTCTTGCCGACACTCACGTGAACAGTAACGGCTGCAGCTGCATCCTTCGCAGGGCACAGGACATAATGTCTCCCTCAAACACCTGTGACAGTGTCTGTCCTCTGTCCCGAACAATCCTCTCTCCTTGGTCTCTGTCCTCCGTTCATTCTTTCTCATCTCCTCCGTCCACGGTATGAGGACACAGCTGTATGGCCTGTCTTCAAGAATCACCTGTCCACATGCTATTCTCTCTGTAGCCACCAGGTGTCGCCCTTTCTCTGGGCTGAAGGAAACGGCTACTCCTGGAGAAATGCCTGCCGGTGGATCAATGCCGTTATGAATGGATTTGTTGGCTGGTTTTACATGTGTTGTGTCTCCAGTTCCTCTCGTATCTCCCGAGTTTGGTTCAGGATAATCTGGCTTTCCTCTTTGACTCAAAGAGAGATGGCTGAGGCATTGCGCACGGCGATCCTGTAGTTTGTATTGCAGATGAGAGGGATAGCCAAACGCTAAGGCCCTGTTGATATCATCAAGAGATTCCTGAGGAGACGAGAAACGCTGCAGTCAGAATTGCAGAGAAAATAGGAGACTCGAGAGCTACTGTAGACCTATAACTAATTGATGAAAATTGTGATTCTGGGTGCATCAAAATACTATGCAGTAACAATTAAAAAGCTGTGGCCTGGTCATTACTTGTGTGTGTGTGACGACACACCCTAAGTAGGATAATTAGCATGTGAAAATCAATCTCACCTGGTAACAGTGCAGATGGCAGAGTGCTGCAGAGCGGTTAGCGTAGCACAGAGACAGCTGCTCTGAACTTTGGGGTGCAAAACACACGCCCTGTTGCACAGATAAGAGATGACAGACAGAGGGAAGAGTGTTGATACATGTGTGTAAAATAAGACATCACACAAAGCAAAAGGTACACATTTTCAGATTTACATTATCAAGAATATTTCATTCATTTCTTAAAGGATCTTGTCTCTGGACGAGGACAACCGTCATGATGACTCCATACATTAAGTTGTGTGACAGAATTTTATTATTAGGACTTTTCAATATACTGTTTAGTCCCTCTCCGTCTGTCCTGTGAAGACGAAATGTCAATTTAATAAAGAGCGTCCTTTTTGCAAGTTCTAGACAATGTGCGGGACCTTTTTCTAAACATAGTCCCTCTCTAGTGAAATGCTAAAATATCACTAGTTTGCTCTCCAACCGCGGTGGTCGCATTCTAATTTGTCACGCTGTGTGTAATCACTCAAAAATGCGACAAACTGACAGGGGTCAATGTAGAGTAATCACATCTGTCTGTTTGCTTCATACATTATGCTCTCATTGAGGGACACTTAAACGCGTTTAATGCTACTGTGTGTGAATGGCATAGCATCCCATCCTGTAAAGAGAATGTGGTCAATGTGAATCTTGAGGCAAAGTGGAGATATTTGACTAAATACATGTTTTCTGCCAGAACTTACAAATGGATATGACACTAGATAGAAAAGAGCTGACCCCATGTCACAGCAATTCACAATTGTGTGAGTACACATGGAGTGGCACAAATTAGTCCCCAGGACTGAGAACTTTAAGCCCTGTGGGTATTTGGAGGGCCAATTAAAAGATCATAAAAACTGAGGAGGGGTTAGCTGGAACTTGGAAATGGTCTCTTCGGCACAAAAACAACTGTCTTCACAGGGTTGACAGTTAAGTGACAATTTTTTATACCTTAAAAAAACAACATTACTGCATCAAAAGTAATCAACACACTATTGACTATACTATAAAAGTCTGGTCAAACATTGGCCAAATTATCAAATAATATAAGAACAATTGTGAAAATAGATGATTTACAAGCTCACAACGCCTTGCGTTGCGACTCTTGCAAGACATTGTGAGCTTGTAGATCTGCCAATAATAATTGTCCTGAAGGACATTCATTTTCACAGTCTGTTCAAAACACCAAAAACAAAACAACAACATAGCACAGAACAACATATCACCAAGAAAATACATAAACATGAGGTCCTCACTGTACACAGAACCATCCTATCAGCAGGACAGTTTGTTTAATGCCGCAATGGCTGAGGGCCGGGACAAAACTCCTACTAAAACTGACCTTTTTCCATGCTAAGGTTCTGTATCTTTGTCCAGATGGCAATGCATGAGGTTGAAAAAGCCAAGTGCTTGTCAGGGTGTTTTCTTTTTTGATTGATTGAAATATTTATTAACAGTTTGCAGAATTACAGTACATTTCAAGCGCAACTCAATACAAAGACTGTTAACTGTGAGTGGACGACCCAACAAAGCATTACACTTGTTTACAAGAGGGTCCACCTTGTTCAAATCGTGCTTTTGTTAAAAAAGGGAAAAGGAAGGAAAGGGGTGGGTGGTAGTAGGTGGATTCAGATTTTTACGGGAGCCAGTTTCGAATTGCAGCCGTCCGTATAGGTGCCCTTTGAGAGCGGTTTTGAAGGAGTCAAGGGATTCACATGTCTTCATGACTGTTGGTAGGGCGTTCCACATTTTGGTGGCATAGGAGCGAAAATAATTGAGTCCCATGTTTATGCCGAATCTGGGTTGCACATGGTTTGTTGCACTCCCTCTGGTGTTGTGGGTGTGGACTTCGTTAACATTAAGGAAGTATTTAGACACATGGGCATCTTGGTCAGTGGTGTATCGAATCTTGTGTATCAGACCCATATTTGAGTGTGTGAAAAGGTTGAGAACCACTGCCTTAAAGGGTCCATTACCATTTGGTTACAACTGTACTTTTCTCACTCATTTTGACTATGCAGCCATGTGTACCGACTGTGCTCAGACCTGTGAATAGTGCAGGGCAGCTCCTGTGTAGTCTCTGGTCTTGAAGCAAGAGTTGCCCCTTTCCCTGCAAATAGCTGCTTTCTCTGGGTCCTTCTGCACCAATTGTGCCTTGGTCTTGGAGATGCTCGAGAGAAGGTCCACATCCCCTTGACTGGATGGGAGAAATAGACAAAACGACCTGAATGCAATCCAATTTCACTTTTTAAGTGGCTCACTGGTAGTAAACACTGGTAGTAAACAAACAAAAATTCATTGCCAAATTGATATGATTCATCACATCAGGAGGATTAGGAGGTGGATTAAGCAAAAGCAATTAAAGGAGTCTTACAATTACAGCACAGTCTTACTTTACAATGTATAACAGTTATAGAACAGTGTGTAAGGTGATAGATGAGATGAAGAGAAGAGGTACACTAACTCACTTTGTCTGAGTTAAGCCAAACTGGAAAACATCATCTATCTCCAGCAGAGACGTAAAGCACTGTTTACGTGCAGGATCCAGTCTGGACCACTTCTGTGCAACATGATCCTGCCACTGGACGCATGGAAGATCCATTATGGAAACAAGAAGCAATATAATCTGTTCGTAACAATAAATTGTGTATTTTTATTATTATAACTCTATGCTCACTAAGCGAGCAGCATGCATGTGGCGCAACCAACCAAGGCTGTGTAAAGAAAGAACGGTCAGCTACGTCAGGCACTGCATGGCCAGGCTGCCAGGCAAACTGGAGAATTAAACGTTTCATGCAATATTAATGGTTTGAAGTCAATGACAGCCGCGGGTGGACACGCGTCTGAATAAACCGGAATAAAACACTTGCCTTTGACATTTTGTCAATCAAATAAACGTTTGAAAAATAAAAAGACAAAGCACACAGGACGTGACGTATGTGACTGTTCCTTCTTTAATGTCTGAAACAAACCAGGAAGCAGTACAAGTCTCGCGAAGACTGCGCATGTCCAAACAGCAGCCCTGTAAAACACCAAACCAAAACACAAGTATTATACGTGTAATAATAACGTCAAGTTCAACGGCTCTTCATCTCCAGTGGCTCTAAACACTAATCAGCTGATGAAGTATTGAGAAGATATGGTTGTAACATTAACAGAGGGGGCCGTTGAGGTAGGCGCTGTCAATAAACTATAATAATGATTGAAATACCTGATGAGAATTTTCTTGCATATGCTAATGCTGTTGGAGCAGATATCATGCAGCAATAACGTGCAGTAGACTCTGTTGCTTGCAGCATGGCAAACATTATTTTGGTAAGTGTTGAACATTATTATTGGTGTCCTGTGTAGGCCCTGATGAAAAATGAGGGGGTGAACAGACCGGTGCTTCAAGTGCTGGTAAGTTAAAAAAAGGCATTCAACAACGACATCAATTAAGCTGCATGTGCATGGATCCTCTCATAAACATGTATCAACATGACCCCCCCCCCCCCCCCCCAAACATAACGGAAATTAAGCTGTGAACACAATGTGCACATTATTTTCAATGTTGATAGATATATCCTTGTAACGCAAAACTACAGTTAACATCACAGGGCTTAGGTCAGTAAAGTTTATAGCCAATTATTTACCAATAATTCGTTGGATAATTTGTATTCAAAATAGCAGTGTTATTGTTGGGAACAGTTTTGTACAACATTTACTTCCCAAAAAATTGAGATTTTATTTATTAAGACGCTATATTTTTCATCTATTTTTGTTGAGTTAAAAGGTTAAAACACAGTTGCTCATTTTGTGGCTTTCCGCAGAAGATTGGTGAGGTGGCTGCCAACTCCGCCCGCCCCGGCCCACCCAAATTCCGGCTGATGATGAGTGACGGTGTGCACTCCAGCATCTGTGAGTACTATAGCAGCATCCATGACACATTCACATGGCTTCTATCTGTATGCATGTTATCTTGGTACAATGTTAAAGTGCTGAACATTAAAAAGCTGTGAGTGATCCAGAACATATTTGAATTAATTAAACATAATTTCAACCTATGGTAGACCGTAGAGCAGGGTTTCTCAAAGTACAGTAGATGCCGTGACACAGTGACACAAGTCCAGGGATTCTTTGAATATATTTGGTCACGGTGTGATCGGCTATTTCTGGCGAATGTTCACCACCGAATAAGGATGCTGATGGGGTTCAAGTGGTTTCTCCTTGGAAATAAAAACGTCTGGGTTTTCGAGGCTACAGTGGTTAAACACCAAGTAAAAAAAGTTATTTTCAATCTGTCCTAATGGAAACGGAATCTTAGAGGGAAAGATTCACATATTGTTGTAGCATAATAATAATAATATATCCCAAAATTGGGTCCGGGGACCCCCAGGGGTACTTGAGGGAGTTCCAGGAGGTCCCAAGCTAAATGATAGTTAGTAACCAAATGGACCCTTATGGGTCTGTAACTCACAGAGTGTACCACAAATTTGGTTCCATTTGTACAATCTCAGTTAAATTTAGTGATTTTACAATATAAATTGGGGGTCCCAGAGATAGAAATACCATTAAATAGGGGACCGTAGCCTAAGGTGCTATTTACACGAGGATGGTGTTCATAAAAAACGGCAAAATAAAGTACCGTTTAGCGCTGTCATTTAGACGAGAACGGTGTTCTCAGGAGGTGAAAACGCATCGAAGTGAAAACGCCTCCCAGAGTGCAAATCTTTGAGAACACCGTTTCCTATGGTCTCCATATAAACAGGCAAAACGGTGAATCCGCAAAACTTATGACATCATGGCTCACGTTAATTGGCTCACAGCGGCAGCGCATAGCCTATGTTTATTACATTGATGCAGAGCAATATCATTATGATATAATGGAGTTCCTGAACAAGCCTCCCTCCTCGCCTACA
Source organism: Protomyctophum parallelum (assembly GCF_964188405.1). Classification (NCBI taxonomy): domain Eukaryota; kingdom Metazoa; phylum Chordata; class Actinopteri; order Myctophiformes; family Myctophidae; genus Protomyctophum; species Protomyctophum parallelum. The sequence goes on along the minus strand of NC_139697.1, from coordinate 76,760,727 downwards.
AAGTGCTGCTCATCAGCGATGTTGAATGTAAAACCATGATGTAAATAAAAAGCCTTGTGAAGTTGTGATAGACGGCAGCCGCGGCAGCAACGTTTATTTAATAAATATATATCATCCCGTGGCGCGCCCAGAGCAGTGTTGCGCCGCTTGCGTCTTCTTCTTGTACGTGGGTGACCTGTCTATTTGGCAGCCCGTTATCGCCACCTAGCGACAGTATAGCATAATAGCACATTATATCATAACTTGTGCGTTCTCGTGTAAAGGGTAAGAAAAAATGAGAACGCAACGGGACTTTGACGTGTTATATGGAGATGGTCCCCGTCTAAAAGAGGCCTAAGTCAGGTCCCTTGAAATGAAAATGGTTGAAAATCACTGCTAGAGCTGTAAAAACAATCTCTTATGGGGGTCCTTGGCATATATTTTCAAATAGGGGGTCCGCAGCCTAATGAGTATCATTTTGGGGGTCCTTGACATGAAAACGTTTGGGAAACACTGACATAGATTAAGCCAAAAAACGAACCTGAGCCAAAACTATAGAACCCCAGTCCCTAAACAGTGACTACTGTAGGGCTGCAAATTAGCCTTTGGCTATAAACCCTACGTACAATGCAACAGTTTCATGTTTTTGCAACTTGATACATTGTTTTTGTATTGTCCCTGTTAAATAAACGTATAAATAAATAATGATTACAATAATGCCAGAACATGTGCAAGTGCTTAGCGGTGGTCTCGCTACTGTTCCATTTAGAAATGTAGATTGTTGTGTTAGTAGGACACCTGTTGGTTGACAACTGCTTGAAGCTTATATTAAGCCCAGTAATTCCCCTAGCCAAGAGGGGATTCCTTCTTGCCAAGAGGAGATTCCCTCTGCATGAGTGAGCGCTATATGTGTGGTCTCCCAGTCCAGTGAGTCCACACAGGAGAAGACCTGGCTGTGAATCCCAGGTGTCTCTGTCGGGAAAACTTTAAAAAAAAAGTATATATATATATATATATATATATATATATATACTGTGTACTTTGTTATGGCTACCAGTTTGTCTCGCTTCCAATTGTTTTGATGATACTTTCCTACCTGTTAAAGGCAATTTTTGAGGAAGAAAATGGCTAATATTATGACTAGCACTGACTTTTAAAATAAGGACAGGGACATTGCCTCAATTTCAGCTATTTTTTTTCCCGGACAGAATGTGAATGTTTTGGCCTAGTCAACATTTATCATATCATTTAGTATGTATTGGAACATTTGTTCTATGTTCAGTTGCATATGGTGTCGGTAATTGAAGTTTTGAGCTTGGGATACGTGTGCAGTGTGTTTATAACTGATTTTAATCTAACCAGTTTTCCATTCGAATAGCTAGTCTTTCTGAGATGGTACCTAAAGGAAAGTGGGTCTGTTTGTGCACGCTGCACAATGCACATGCTTATTCACTTGTTTCTGTGTGTAGACTTCATGCTAGCAACCCAGTTAAACAGTCTGTCTGAGCGGATGGCAGTTCACTGTGTGTGCCAGCTGAATAGGACAACCACCAACACACTGTCAGATGGAAGGTAAGAGTATTCATTCATGCATTATTTTGCCCTTTAGTTACCTCCTCTCTCCGTTTCTTCCTCCTCCCCTCACTTAACCCATTTTGAGCGGGAACCCCTTTTGGTGTTATACATACATTATGTTATAATTTAGCTATTGAAAAATAGCAGATCTACAAGCTCATAGTGTGCCACCGAGTGGCACGCTATGAACTTGTAGGTCTGCTATTTGTCATGATTCATGATTTAGAAAACTTTTTTTTTTTACATTTCGACGCCAGGCCTGAATGGGTTAACTCCTTGGGCTCCTGTGCTCTATATGTATTAAAGTAGAAAAACACATTGTGGTTGTGTGCCTCCACCAACCAGTTATGTTGCAGTTCGCAGCTGTGTCGGTCCAGATTCATAATATACTGTATATTGTACTATACTCATTATCTACCCATATAGGCCTACTATATACATATAGTACTATGCTATTTTATAGTAATATAGTGAAGTCTTTGAAGACATTTTATGAACATATAGAGGTATGGGGCTGCGCTGCTGCGTGTCAACGTGTGACATCATCATCATACCCAGAAGTTATCTGGGACGCCTACTCGGTGGCAAAAAACTACTTTGTGGCCTACATCCAAACAGAAAAGTCCTATCTGATTGCGTTAAACGATGTTAAACTCACTTTGTTGCCATTCACTTTGCCACGCGATTTGCCACTCGATTTTCCATTCACTTTATGCATGTGCATAAGTCGCAATGACATTGGCCTCCTACTTCTAATCATTTCACCTTTGAGTCCAAGTGCATGTTAATTCCCTCAAGGCGTTCCTGAGATATCATGTGCCTCCGGGCACAGCTGTCTGCTGGCAGAGGCATAATTATGTTTTGTACTTTGTGTTTGTTCTTCAGACGTGTGGTTATTATATTGGACATGGACGTAATTAAGTCGGCTGAGGAAATTGGAGACAGGATTGGAAATCCCACTCCATATTCTGGCAATGGTAAGATTCTTTATAATAAATAAATTAATGACTCCCTCTAATCCATCTTGTACAAGTGTGGCCATGTCATGGGTATTTGTGGATCATTGAGACGTTTTGGAAACTTTGGGAACTTTAACTTTACAACTTTTAAGTTTACACCTCAGCATCTACAACTCCTGTGTGTTCAACCTACAGGTACGACAAAATCTCCCCAGAAGCCCAGTCCAAGCACCACAGCGTTCTCTCCCCAGAAGCCCAGTCCAAGCACCACATCGTTGTCTCCTCGGAAGCCCAGTCCAAGCACCACATCGTTCTCTCCCCAAAAGCGAGGTCCAAGCACTCCATTCTCCTCTCCAGAGAAGCGTCCTCGAAGCACCTCGCTCTCTCCTCAGAAGCATACCCCAAGCAGCTTCAAATTTGCATCTCCAACTGCAACACGTCCTGGACCATCAAACAGCTCCACGGCCGGTGAGTGCCATGCATTTGAATGTTTATCTATCTTCATCATGATACCGATAATAACAATGGGCAAGGCAATCTAGGTCATTCAAAGTGCTTCACACAAAACATTAAGTAGTAAGACACAGAGCACTTTTCTGGGAGAGTTTGTTCCAGATATTTGGTCTATAAAAACGGAACGCTGTTTCTACAGATTTAGTTCCGTCTCTGGTTAGAACAAAATGACATAATTGCGGAGAAACTAATGCATTGCCTTGCCAAAGTCCAATTTGACATCTCTTGCATCTCAGAGATTTTCAGTATGGTTGTCAATGGTTAGCCTGTCAGCCGTTTAAAAAAGAAGAAAAAGACTGAATATGCTTATCGACTTTTCTATTCTATTTTTTGAGTGGTGCAACCACTCCTACAACCAGCAATGTCCGTGCGTATCTATCTATGTATGTGTCTGTCATGAGCACGAGTATGTGACGTATTAGTACCAGTAGGGGGCGCCAGAAACAGAGAGTGATAGTGATGTGCCTGCTGCCTGCTAATGAGAGAGAGCGAGAGAGAGAGAGAGAGAGAGAGAGAGGTGGGAGGGGGGGAATTGCACCACTCACACGGGTGTGATTTTTTTGAGTGGTGCAACCACTCCTACAACCAGCTTGCAATGTCCTCGTACCTGTTTGTGTGTGTCCGCCTCTGTGAGAGCACGAGTATGTGACTTAATAATAGCAGTAGGGGGCGCCAGAAACAGTGAGAGGGGTAGTGTCTCTAATGAGAGAGAGAGAGAGAGAGAGAGAGGGGGGGGGGGGGGGGGGGGGGGGAATTGCACCACTCAGTTCACACGTGTGTGATTTTTTATTAAGGATTACCTGCGGTGCTAAACATATATTTGGTCAATTTGCATAATAATAAATACCCATTTGCGCACCAGGTACTAGTTCAGAGAGAGAACTTAAGAGCGATGGTGATGGTGTACAGTAGCTCTGTTTGGGACCAATTCACAAGGAAAGATGATGACAAAATTGCATGTAATATTTGTGAAATGGTGCTCGAATATAACAGCTGCACAAGCAACATGCAATCAATTAAAATTAGCACCAGTGTGTCCAAGCCATCCATTATTTATGGCTGGATGGGGGAGGGAGAATGTGAGGCAACTGATCTAGCTACTAATCTTATTGCTGAGGACAATGGGCAAGTAAACGAAGTGGAGAGGTTTCCCAACCCCTGGAAATGACAGGGGTAGGGTTAACATCCGTGATCTAATTGTCCGTTTCGTGTTTTCCCTAGACTGCCTACCTTAGCCTTATGTTCTCTGTTAACCGTCCTAGACTGCCTACCCAACAGACTGCCCCACTCAACATACTGCTGTGCCACCCGCTTCTGATGTTATCAACCGATTCAAGTCAGAATGCGCCTTATCAGAACATCCATGGACATTTCCTACATACTGCCTACCGCGAGTGGCTGATAACTACGTCAGTAGGTAGAAAATGTCCATAGTGGCTACGTGGTCATGATAAGGGCTGATGATGACGGTCATTACATTGTCGCAACATCCGAAGCCACTAGCTGTGCTCACTGGATTCATACCAAAACAGGATGACATGTTATGCTTTTCATTTTAATTTGCGTATGTGGGACATCTTAACTGTATTTCAGCCTTAGGCTACACTGTTAATTAAATCTTGAAACAATTTATATATTTTATTTTTATGTTTTTATTGACTGTTAAATAACAGAATAATCGGCTCATTGTGCCACTGGCTATCTATTAGTTGCATCCTTAGTCAGAAACTCAAGGTGTGCATGTGATTTATGCCGTTTTATTAACACAATCTGAATCTACCAGCAACAACGTACCATGGACAGTTTTGAAGAAAGGTTAGCCTAGGAGGACATAGGAGATACACATCCTTATCTGATGGGTACCAATTTCCAAACACAACCAGATGGCAATTAATTATTGGGGAGAGATGGCACAGTCACTGTGTCTGCTGTGTCTGTCACCAGAAATGGCAAAATATGTCACCGACAAATTATGTCAAAGCATGTCGTGGGTTGATGAAAACAAACTGCTCTATCACATAGATAGCAGTGATTCAGAACCTGTGGGCCATGAGCATATGCAAGTGGGCCCCAAATAATTGCCAAAACAATGCTAGTTCCATTGATTGAAGGCGGAATACAATTGTTTGATAATTAAAATAAACATGAAAATGCACACGGATTTGGCTGCCGAGTTAAGTTGTCAGATCGGTGGCCTGTGAATGCCTTTGAGATTTTCAAGTGAGCTCTGATCCTGAGAAAAGGTTGGGAACCGATGGAGTATAAAACAACTTTGTCCTCAGAGAACTTGTTTGGCAAGATAAATTAAAGTTCAACTTCGTTTGACAAACATGCAGCCAGCAATGCACTCAGAGCTCCTCAAACATTTCCTGTAGCATAACCGAGCACTGCACATGCAGAATTCCATAATGTAATAATTATTAGTGTAAGTACAATTAACCTGGGCCAAATCATTCTGGGCCAAAAATAGCAGCTCTAGAATAGGACCTCGGCCAACTACCTTAAGTATATAGGGCGTAAGAGTGGTTAAAAAGTTCAATCTTTAACTTTGTCTGTGAGGTTTTCTCATCCATTTTGAGATTTCGAAGTTGATTACCTTTCGTCAAAAGCCTCTGAAGACAGTAGCCAATAACATTGCAGGGAAAAAAGGTATTTTTGACCTTAATTCAGCTTGCGTGGTAGTGGTAGGTGGCCTTACTTCAGTCATGCCAGTGTTAAGGTTAAATGTAAGCATATTAGCATAAGCTATCTTCAAACTTAAAAAACTCCATCAAATTCATGACAGTCCGTATGACATTTTTCATTGTCCTCATATCACTTGGATCTTTTTGCTTAGTGGTTATAACAGAACATTCATTCAAAGGATTTCCAGTTCTGGCTGGGCCTATTGACAAGAGTGTCTGTTTGTTTCCGGTAGTGAGTGAACATTTCTGCTCTATAGGTTTCCTGGCCACATTTCTAGTGCTGTTGGTCCATGTGCTTTTTAGCTTGCAACCATGCTGCTAGTATTAGGTCAGTAGGCCTGTTTGTTTTTCTGTTTGAGATCTTTCAGTATATTTTCAGTATATTTCTGTTTGCTGCATAGCTTATTTTCTTAACCCAATGCAAACATTCTGTGGTGTATTTCAGCGCACGGCAGTGCAGGAAAAGAGGCCAGAATACCGATGTATGAGGTTACAAAGCAGGCAGCTTTATTTGTAGTAAAAAACAGTCCAGCAGTCAAGGCAAAGCACAGACAAAGGAAACGTCCTTTGCGGGTTCTCCGGATTAAACAACACACAGTAAACTCGATAGCCGAAATGAGTTGACCGGATCCAGGAACCTCGATCAACCCTCCACCCTGTCCTTATATTGTAACTATAGGTCCCTCCTCTCCCGGACATACGGCAGGCGTTTCCTGACTCTTGACCAATGAAATATCTGCTACTAGCTCATACAGGTTCACAGAGGCGGGCCTCTCTGGCAGAGACACTAGACATTAGTAACTTCTAACCTTGCACTAAAACAGATGACTATTTTAAAGATACAATGACAAATTGTAGTTAAAACATAACCGGTCTTTAGATGAAACTGAGCACTCTTATGAACATGGTTAATCATACCTTAAAAGTATATGAAAAATGGAAACACTTGTAGTTAGGAAATGTTTAACGGAACTATAAAATAAAACTGAACACTTTCTCTTAAGAGGTAAAACCAACACGGTGAAGCGAAACCCTATGTTCTTATCGTACATTTTAAAAGAGACGAGTTAAACTCACTTATTAATAGTTAGAGTCTCATCTTTCTATAGTGACAGATTTATAAAATCATTGAGTTTAACCTTTGGAATTAGTTTACAAGTACCAAATGGTAACACATGGTCTGGGGTAAATTTCTAAAACCTCTCCCCTCCAGGGGAGTGAGCTTCAAAGGGGTTAGAAACAATGACCCTTTGTTTTCAGGTGTGAATCGTAAATGCTCCCTGTCTCTTAGATTTTGAGAGAGAGAGAGATACTTTACGCTGTAGTGAAACACTTCAATTTAGACAGTTCATTTATCTAAATTATACGACAATTCCACTAGAAATCTACCTGTAGAACCTATATAACTTCCCCTTTAGCCTAC
>NC_139697.1:76612237-76753394 GCF_964188405.1 Protomyctophum parallelum | reverse complement strand
CCGTATGACATTTTTCATTGTCCTCATATCACTTGGATCTTTTTGCTTAGTGGTTATAACAGAACATTAATTCAAAGGATTTCCAGTTCTGGCTGGGCCTATTGACAAGAGTGTCTGTTTGTTTCCGGTAGTGAGTGAACATTTCTGCTCTATAGGTTTCCTGGCCACATTTCTAGTGCTGTTGGTCCATGTGCTTTTTAGCTTGCAACCATGCTGCTAGTATTAGGTCAGTAGGTCTGTTTGTTTTTCTGTTTGAGATCTTTCAGTATATTTTCAGTATATTTCTGTTTGCTGCATAGCTTATTTTCTTAACCCAATGCAAACATTCCACTAGAAATCTACCTGTAGAACCTATATAACTTCCCCTTTAGCCTACCAAAATACCTCATCGTGATGAGAACGCTACTTAGAGATAATTCTGACATTGATAATTTCAGAAGAGGAAAATCTCTATTTGGTAATCCTTGTATCACCAGCAGAGGGAGCAAGATACTTGGTTGGAAAGGAGTACTGCATTATCATTTATGGTCCCCTTAACATCATACAGCTGTAGTTACAGTGGTTGATGAGACTGCAGTAATTATCTTTTTCATATAAAAGAAACAACCTGAAGTCACCTTTGAGCTCTTAACTAGCGGGTGGCCTGTGCATACGGTTGAAGGCTTTCGGATGCGTTTACAAAGGTTTGCTGTTCATGTCCTTTCATGTGCTTTTTTTGCTTTCACATTCTCTTTTTTTCTACGTGTCACTGCCTGGAATGCACAATATATTTCTTCACAAACATTAAACCAGGATCTGATATATTAATGTAATGTTTTTAGTAGTTGACTGATCAGTCTGTTTTGGCTGTTTTGGATCAGCTGTTTTGGCTGTTTTGACTGGTAGACAAACTTTGAGCTATAGACTCTAGCCGCTGTGGCCAGACAATCCCCAAAAGACCCCAGTATTTAGTTTGTGTTGGTTTGCTTTTCTGTTTTATTGTAGACAGTAACAGAGAGAGTGAGGTTGGAAAGGCGGGAGAGAGAGAGGATGATATGCAGCGTTACTTACAGCAGGGTATTATATATACAGTATGCTCTCTTACTAGGTGAGCTCCATGTTGAAATAGCCTAAAGACAAAAAATAAACTAAAATGCAGTTTTGTCTTAGTAATCATCAGCATAATAACACATCAGCAGAATGCAGCCACCCCTTTGCCACGTTAATGAAATGGAAAAATTAAAGTCCCAATTATCCATTAGGCAATTTCTACTATTTGCTAGCATGTGCATCATGCATGCAGCATGTGTACCACGTTGACAACTATCTATATCGAAGTTTTGTTATTTGTATTGGAATAAAACAAGTTAAATAGGGTAGGCACTATAAGCTATGGCTTCAGGCTACACCTTTTCGGTCCAAATATTCTCTGTAATGTTTGTTCTACTTAACCCTGTACATGATTTAAGATCACAGACCCATCAAAACAGAGTCCGTGGCCAAAAATGGGCCCTGTATTTTGGAACCACTGATGGAGTGCCATGTATTGTAGCCCAAGAATTGTATTTGACTTTGTTATTTTTATCTTGGCCTTTGTCTCAGTCAAGTTGTTTTCTACAGCTGGCCGCTTTGAAGACAGACATTGATTTTGTTATGTGCCAGAAACATATCCAACAGTTCTCTGTGGAGGAGCTGGCTGTGTGTGGGCGTGCAGGGGATGTATAATGAGTGTTGGGCATATAGTGTGTGTGTGTGCGTGAGTGTGTGTGTGGGCGCCTGGGCGCCTGTGCGCGCGTTCAGTTTGAGTGTTGGGGCTTGTGTAGGCCGGCAGTACCTCTAGTTCAAGGTTTCATGAAGAGAGAGAGAGAGAGAGAGAGAGAGAGAGAGAGAGAGAGAGAGAGAGAGAGAGAGAGAGAGAGAGAGAGAGAGAGAGAGAGAGAGAGAGAGAGAGAGAGAGAGAGAGAGAGAGAGAGAGAGAGAGAGAGAGAGAGAGAGAGAGAGAGAGAGAGAGAGAGAGAGAGAGAGAGAGAGAGAGGAGGTAGAGACAGGGAGGGGAGGTAGAGACAGGGAGAGGGAGAGGTGTAGGAGGGAGGTAGAGACGGGAGAGAGGGAGAGGTGTAGGAGGGGAGGTAGAGACGGGGAGAGAGAGAGAGGGAGAGGTGTAGGAGGGGAGGTAGAGACGGGGAGAGAGAGAGAGGGAGAGGTGTAGGAGGGAGGTAGAGACGGGGAGAGAGAGAGAGGGAGAGGTGTAGGAGGGGAGGTAGAGACGGGGAGAGAGAGAGAGGGAGAGGTGTAGGAGGGGAGGTAGAGACGGGGAGAGAGAGAGAGGGAGAGGTGTAGGAGGGGAGTAGAGACGGGGAGAGAGAGAGAGGGAGAGGTGTAGAGGGGAGGTAGAGACGGGGAGAGAGAGAGAGGGAGAGGTGTAGGAGGGGAGGTAGAGACGGGGAGAGAGAGAGAGGGAGAGGTGTAGGAGGGGAGGTAGAGACAGGGAGAGAGAGAGAGAGGGAGCAAGGAAATGACAGAAGGTGAGAGAGAGTAATTTGCCTCAACACTCAGCGCTGCATTAAGCAGCTCATCAGAGTGCTTCCTTTGATCCGTGCTACCCCAAAGATCCCTCTGGAGACAAAGAGTCTCTTTCTACTGCCGCGTGCAATTGTTCTGCTGACCACAGAGCCTTGATCTTAAGGACCCAGAATGAGCCTGCTGCGCCAGGGCTAGAATTACTTTGTTTTAACACACATTTGACCCCAAACACTTCCCGCATGTACAGTATGCTGCTGCATCTAAATTGTGTTGTGTTTGGATGCAGTGGTGGACAGTAACCACTGATATTTACCAATGACTGTCCCAGCAAGCCAAATTACCTTATGATGACGTCCTCCGTGACTCCGGTGACGTTCAGGACTAGGCCAGATCACAGCCCATATGGGGATTCTGTTCTGGGCTAGATCTGACTAGTTATGATATGACTTAAGTTGATCTGGCCTGAGTGGCCTCTATTGGACTCTCTCTGATTCATTCAGGGACGTCTGTCTTAGTGGGCAGAATTTATTTGGTTGAAATCAGTCTAGTCTAGTCTTTGTTTGACTTGATTTGGCCGTGTCACTAATTCGCCCAGGTCCACTCCTGACCGTGCTTGCTTAAGGAGTAGTTCTTACACACCCCATGAAGCCTTGAATTCATGGAGATGTTTTTTGTTTGTGTCGCATTCCCGAGCCAATAGACCAGCGGAGTCTCCTAGACCAATTGGCTACAGTATAATGCACACACGCCATTTTGGAAAGAACTTGGGCCACTTCCTACTTCCTGGTGTTACCGATGATACTAATGAAGGCTCTGTTCCATTCTGGTCAAACAGAGTCAGGGTGCTGCTATTGTGCATGTTGGCTCGCTGGGAACAGTCTGCTACACCAGTGGGTCTCAAAGTGTCCTTGAGTGGGTTCCAAATGGCACCGTACGGTGTGTACAAATGGGCCCATACTCTCAGAGTTATGGGGTTCCTGGGTGTGTCATTGATTGAAAATAAGTAATTTTCTTGTGAACTACTCATTAAGTACATTATATATATTTGGAAACATGACTTTTACTCCACTGCATTTCAAAGATAAATATTGTACTCCACTACATTTCTGTGAGGGTTGTTGTTAGTTTTGAGTCAGCTGTTGAATTATTATTATTATTAGCAGTCACAGTGCCCGTAAAAGTAAATCCAGCTCTGTGAAAAACAAGTAGAGTGAAGTGTAACTGAAACACTCCAGCTGTGTTCTCCCAGATAAAATATTGCTGGGTGTTAATTGGGACAAAGTTTTGTGTTTGTAGCAGATGTACAAGCTACCAGCGTGGCACAAGTGAGGTGCACAATGTGCTGTGAGCTTGTATATCTGCTATTTTTGAGAATCACTGTTGTAAACAAGTGTTTTCTTAACTTTCTTAACTATATCTATAGATGTGTGTGTGTGTGTGTGTGTGTGTGTGTGTGTGTGTGTGTGTGTGTGTGTGTGTGTGTGTGTGTGTGTGTGTGTGTGTGTGTGTGTGTGTGTGTGTGTGTGTGTGTGTGTGTGTGTGTGTGTGTGTGTGTGCGTGTGCGCATATACTGTATGTGTGCACACTAAAAAACACATGATGAAACCTATGACACAGATTTGATTCCGGTTTTAATAGGTTAATCTAGCAGTGTGAACTATTGAGCACCACTTCTATTTCATGACTAAAAACATTTATCTGATCATCGTTCCAATCAAGCTGTCAAAATCACAGGCTGAGGCAGGCGTGTGTTGTTGTTTTTCCACCTTCCCAGCATGATTGAGCAGGACGTCTCCTGCTCAGAGAGAGGTCACCTCGGGACTCAGGAGTAAATGGAACAAACACAGGTTGTTGCATAATGAGGAACCCTCCAGAGCTAATTGATGGTGTTAATTTAACTCTTGGAGTTTAACCAAATTGGACTAGCAAGGAAGTAATAAATTGGAGGCCTAATTGGAGGATCTAAAAATAAAATAAAGTCCAAAACAACTGGAAGTGTAATCACTGGGAGGCATGGTACTGTCACACCTATCATTAATATAGTATTGTTCTTGTTAAGATTGGCCTCCTATTACCTTAAATAATTTACAAATTGGAGGATTAGAACAGGAATGCGACAAAAACTAAAAGTAAGTAATTGATAGGGTGAACTCTGCCTTTAAGCAATTTTGTACGATCACAATCATCACATTAGACTTTTCATTAGACATTAGGCATTCATTAAGCATCATTAGGCTTTTTCTAACTGTGTCGTGTTTGATCCCAAGGTTAAGAGGTGCACGCCACGCACATCCACATATTTCAACAGGATCCAAAAAAGTTACTAAGAAAGGAGAGAAGAGATCCGCACACCGTTTTAAAAGTATTGACCACAGAGCGGAAGGAAGGTTCCAAGGTTGCCTTCAATGGTGTTTGTTGGAATGTCATTTGAGCGTTTTTTTCTCTGTTCAACCTTTTTATTTCAAAATATTCGATCAGATTAGTTCTCAGAAAGTACGAAACAAAAATTTCTTGCCGAGGTGTGTACTCCAATGATTTTGCACCGTCACTCCAAGCAAGGTGTCTGTGTTTGCATTGAAATTGTGATATATATGGTTGACATTCAGATAACCTACAGTGGGAGCTGCATGTAAATTCTGACCAGATATTTATATTTGCTGAAATGCTGTTGAAAAAACTATTTGTTATTCATCGCCAACCATTCCTTGCAGGTTAGCTCTGCTAGTTTTTATTTTCCTTTGTTCTCCTTATTCTATCTTTTTCTGTCTTCACGAGTAGCCTCAAGTCACAATATTCATGAGGCCTTGAACTGGAAGAGCGGGCAGCATATGGGCAATACTCCCACCATACAGTACATGTATACAGTACACTGCTTTGGTGCTTTCACACCCAAAGTTCGCTTAGAAGGTCCGGATCAAGGACCAAGGACCAAATATTAGCATTTGATTTTGGTCCGTTTGGTGTTCACACTGGACTTTGTAAAGCGTACCAAATATGTAAACAAATGACACGTGGACATGTTAAGCGAACCAAATAGTGAGGGGAAAAAGAACATGAGGGGAAATCACTGTCTACACATTTTGGGGCAACCTTCAGTCACACAGAGAGAGAAGAGAACAGCAACATGACAGGCAGCAACAACTTGCTATTGCATTCATTCTTATTAATTATTTATTAGCCAAATAAGAGCAACAGATGAACAGAGGAGCAGGTGTTTGAACAATAATGTGCTTGCTGCTGAATGCTGATGCATACAATTCACGGAGACGTATAGCCTACAACAAGGTATCCCCGATAAAAAGGACTTTTCTTCCATGTGTGCACCTTCACCCATTAGATATATGTTATTTCTGCGCATCAAATCGGCGCCGCGGCGGGCATTTCCATGTCATCTTATGGTTTGGTCAGTTGGTTATTGAGCTTCAAGTCAGAACAGCTCCGCTGCAGCTAATTGAGTTGACCTAGTTTTACGTCTTTTGCTATAGTGATGTAATCAATTAATCATTTGGGACCACCTGTGTATAGTTTATTTAACATTGGCTTTTTCTCTATACCTGCGGCCTGCGCAACATGGATGATTTTAAATATTTCTCTGTCTCTGCGTCTCTCCCATATAAATATATGGGTCTCTCCCCCTCATGTGCGCGCTGCGCCCACAGCGTCCACACACACACACACACACACACAAAAAGGAGGGACACGAGTTGAAAGAGAAACTCTCGCATGAAGACTCATGCATCGCAGATTCGCATGCTTTGTCATAACTTTGCGTGGCGGCGGCCGGCGCATGCTTAAAATAAACAGATCTACAAGCTTACATCGTGTGCCATACCGTACACCATTCCATGTCGATAACAACGCATGTGAACCTCGTACGCTGCGCTGCGCCTCGACATATACTGTATGCGTCTACTATTAAAATCAGACTGTCAGCTGTCATATGATCCCCGTAAAAAAATACATGCTTTTATAACTAATTATTAATGCAGCCTCACAACTGCCGACGCCCGACGGCTATTTTGCCTATCGTCCTGTATTTGGTCCTCTATAAAGTCCGAATGCATTCACACCAGTAACGAACCGCACCGTGGTTCGTTTGGAAGCCAACCGAGTCCGGTCTTTTTTTAGCGGATCATGGTTCGTTTCTTTGATCCGCACCAGAGTTCGGATGCACGTTCACACCAACCGAACCAAAGGGGTAAGCGGACCATGGTTCGTTTTAAACGAACCAAACATGTCCGGTGTGAAAGCGCCCTTAGTTTCTCTTCTCTCTGTTTTTTGAGGGTGAAGTTCTAAAATGAAGAAAATCTAAGGAATGCTAAACGGTAATATCACTACACTACAAATTTAACCAGATGGACCCATAATGGCTCTCTTGTAATAATAATAATTCATACAATTTATATAGCGCTTTTCTGAGTACTCAAAGTCGCTTTACCAAACGTCAACAAAATAAAAACGACTATTAGGAAAAATTTGTTAAGATGTTAAAAGCTATAAAAAGGGGGTGATTAGGGAATGCAAGTCTGAAAACATGGTTTTAAACTTGGTGAGGGTAGGGGGCTTTGATGTGTTTTGGGAGTGAGTAGTAGAGAGAGGCCCCCCCCCCCCCCCCCCCCCCCCCCGCTATTCATTTCGCACCCGGAAGAACGGTCTAGTGCAAACGGGCGCTCAATGTTAAACCCAGATGCATGGGGTTTCCTCGTCATAAATCCACGGATCTGCCTGCAGTCCACGCTCTTACCACTAGGGCTGAGCGCTTCAGCGTTGGAGAGCCTCACTGGGGTCTTGGCCCTCACCCTAAAAACTCATTGTCTTCTGATTGGCCACCTTAGGCATTGTGCCATTGTGGGCAAAGTAGAGACCATTGTAAAGAAATCCTTCAGAAGTAGACTTGAGCTCGTTCTGTGTAATATGAACATGACATTGTAAATGGCGGCCATATCTGAATGGGTAGAGAGGCCATTTGGGGAATCAGAAGGTCCCTGGTCCTCACCTCACCCCTCCTCCCGTTGGCGGTCTATGTGTCAAAGTGTCCCTGAGCAACATACTTAACCCCTAACTGCTCCCCATTTGCTCATATTTCACGTATGAGCAAATGTACTTGTGACAAAAATAGCCCCTTTCCCAGCCATTAACCCTGACCTCTGGGAGTGTGCATGCAAAGCTTCCCACAGATGCGTCCAGCGATGCTTGTTGTGCAAAATGAGCCCCACCTTTAATTTAGTCAACGAGAAAGGCATCTGAAAAATCTGACAGATCTTCATCCTACAGAGATTACAGAGATATGGGGTACCAATTTGGGTGAGATTTGTACAACATCGGTAGGAGTAGTAGTAGAAAATGTGTTCAGAAAAAAATGTGTTTTGCATTAAAAAAAACAGGCGGTAAAACTTGTCAGGTGTAAATGGCCTTGGCCTATTTGAGGAGTTGTGTAATGATCCATGTAATCCAGGGGAAAATAATTTAGATTTTATGACCAAGAGGTCGAAAAGGTTTAGGGACTTGGACTAGTGGGAATGTAGCTTCACGGCAACCAGACACTGCTTTTTATTATTTATGGCATGTTGTGCAAACTTTGGAAGCAAATATTAACCAATCAGATTGATTATGTCTCCATCACCATAGAGATAATGTGTACCACTACCAATTCGCGTGAGTTTTGGACAAAATTGGGTAATAAGAAACAAGAATTGATGACATCAATTAATTTCCTGATGGCACTATAACTGGCTGATATGAGTTTCTGCCTTGGAATGTGTGTGCAATGTTCCTCACGCCGATTGGTCCAACGGTGCCGGAGTTCAATAATTGTTTACAGGAAAAACACACACACACACACACACACACACCTGGAGCAGACCTGTCTTTGATCCAGGCGACGGAGTCTCCGTTAATCGATTCCCGCCTGAAAGTATCTTTCACTCTTGTTTTCTTCTTTCTCTCTCTCTATTTCTCCTGTTCATCTTATTGTCCCGTCTCCTCTGCCTCTCTCCCGTCCCTTATTCCTCCACCTCCTCTTCTCTCCCAATCACTCCATCCGGGTAGCGTGTGTGTATATTGATGTTAATTACCCCTTGCCTGGAAATAGCTGCTAAGTATGTGATTTCCCCAGGGACTGCTCTCACGCCTACACGCACGCACGCACACACACACAAAGTAGGGTTTTAGAGAGGTGAGTGTTTGCTGTGAACCACAACAGGAGCTTAAAACAAGAACATATTCTCAGTGGAACTGTTTTTTGTTTGCTGTTTGTTTATACATGCTCAAAAGGGGGCGGGGGGCAGCGGCAGGGTGTGATACATTGTGCACGCACGCATGCACGCACGTGCACACACACACACACACACACACACACACACACACACACACGCACACCAGTCAGTTGACATAGCTCACAGTATGGCAGAGGTTTTATAGTTTTAATGATTTATTAGTCTGTATTTATTCGTGGTAGGTCCACGTTTCTGGAAGATGATGAATGATCTGATCTGGTGCAACTGTGCCGGTGGTCCCATGAGTATTTTGGGGGGACTTTCTGTTAAACTATGTATGGTGTCTGGCTGTATGCGGTGTGTGCTATACCACAGTAAGTTGCAGGTATTATTGGCTGAATTGCCAAAATGTCACTATACAGTGCTCTGGAGTCGGAACACATCCTGACCATCAAACGTCCGCCAGCCACTTGTTGCTAACAAAGTCGTTTTTGTTTTCTTTCTTTGCTTTGGTATGATGGCAATAATGCACTCAAGGTTGTGCTATACCGTTACGTAGTAAAGTCCTCCAATTAGTTACTCTGAGAGTGCACAAATGTAACCAAATGGACCTGTAACACAGGAGATTAAATTATAGTATTGGCACAGATGCACTGTGGCCACACATTCTGGCGAAAAGTAACTAAGTACATTTACTCAAGTACTGTACAAATTTTAGTATTTCCATTTGTTCTATATTTTTACTTCTACTCCACTACATCTCAGAGGCAAATAATATGTTACTCTTACTCCACTATTATTTGAAAACTTTCTAGATTTGGATTACCGTAATATTACAAAACCACTTCAGCCGTACGATATATGTACTTGGATGGCTATTTGAAAATGTCCGATCTACAAGCTCACAACGCGTCGTTTGCGCTGCGTTGTGATTCTTCTAGATATTTGCAAAGGGTTTTTATACATATGAAAATTGTGAAATGGGACATTCCGCATAATGAGTACTTTTACTTTTGGTACTTTTAAATATGTGTTGATGGCGCCTATAGTTTTGGTACTTTTGCTCAAGTAAATCGTCACTACTGGACTTTAGAGAGTCTCTTTTCATTGTGGTATTGTGTTGGTACTCTAAATAATAATGTGAATAATGTAAATAATGTGAGCACTTCTTCCACCAGTGGTGTGCAACCTCAAGTCTATTATAAAATCTATTGTCTGGTTGTATGTTCTGCAATGTGAACTTGTCATGAACGTGTTATATATTATATATATTCTAGGGCTGTCAAAGTTAACGCACTATTAACTAGTTAACTCACAATCCTTTTAATGGCACTAATTTTTTTAATGCGCGATTAACGCACTGTGAAGTTTGACAGAATGGTTGAGAGACGCATGCATGTGAAATTGAATGCAGGCAGTCAGTGAGCCCCGCCTCTCTCCCCATCTCTCTCTCTCTCCCAGTGAGTCTACACAATTAGAAAACTTAGAAAAAATGTTATTTTGATCAACATGGCCTGTTATCTCTCGTAATGGTACCATTGGCCAACATCAATACAGTTCTTTAGTTTGGGTCTGGAAGGCTAAATCTCATCAAATGGTGGTCCGTGGCTCAAATGCAGAATAAATAATGGGCCTTGATATGAAAAATCTTGAAAACCACTGATTTAAGGTATATTTAGAACGTATACAAAATATGCGATTAATTTGCGATTAATCACAGTTAACTATGGACAATCATGCGATTAATCGAGTTAAATATTTTAATCGATTGACAGCCCTAATATATTCACAATATTCACTCAAATATTGTGATTTGTAATGCCACGATTTTTTTTAATCGATTTTGAGGTTCAGAAACGATTTGATTATTTATGTATAAAATTATAACTGACGTTATCTGGCTACATTGATAATTATTTGTCAACCTTTAATGGTATATATTGTTTTGAATCGTTTTTCTAGTATGAAAAAAGCTAAGCACTGTAACTTGGGATCACAAAAAAACTTGATATCGAATCGTTAAATCTTAGAATATAATTAATATAATTAAGATTCACAATATAAATCGAATCGGTAACCTAGGTATTGAGATTGTATGGAATCGGGAGGTACAGTACAGTAAGTGAATAATCCCACCCCTACCGTGTTGGTATTCCTGCTGCTTTGTCACAGTACGTTTTAACAGCAGACGACAGCCAGACCAATTTTCCGGAAGTGCATTATTTGTCCATGGGACCCGGCGACTACCGGCGACAGCCGGCGAACGGGCGATGGTCGAAAAGTGGGCGGGGCAACGAAATAATTCATCTTTTTGGGCGATGATGGGCGATTGGGCGATGTGTCGGCCGATGCTCGCCCGCTGTTAAAACGTACTGTCACTGCATCACAGACCAAAATATCAGTGTGAAGAGATTCACACACTGCAGATCCATAGTTATGAGCGATGGCTAGGGTTATTTTACTGTGCAGTTCTAGTGGAACACATTGGACACGAATAATGAAAAAAGGGCTTCTAATTCAACTGGTGTAGAAATGAGGTGTCAAATGATTTGTCTCATAGAGGTAAAAAATTTGATCTTTGGAGACATGATGATGATATAATATGACTGTCGTTGCCATGCTGTTTCTATTCGCCTGTCTAATCCACAAAGCAAATAAACATACTTGAGTTACTGTGAGTTCAGTTTGCTTGCCGGAGATTTATTGCATACATAGCCAGATATGAAATTGTGTATAAGTATTTGTGAGTTATTATTGGAGCCATTTGTCTTTGTAAAATGCATAGTGCAGCTTTAACCGTCACAATAATAATAATGGCGAGGGAGTAAGCGACATAATACAGTATAGGCTGTACTGTAGACTACCATAATGCATAACGTATTGGCTTGCAACTCATTTATTTTCTTTTACATATTCAGACCAAAGACCTACATGGAGAATAAGCCTGGGCTGGGACCTACATTTGGGAAAGTTTGCTACGTAAATCAATGTTTATGGGATACTATCAAAATAAATCATTTTGCAAGTACAATGTAAGTGATGCATTAAAATAACCACCAAAATTAATTGCACAAAACAAACAGAAATCTCTCTCTCTCTTCGCAAGTGCCAAAATGTGTTTTTGCTCAGATCGAGGGACATAATAGTTAGTTTAAAAACAAACTATGTGAAGTTTTATATCACTTATTAACTGTGAACTCCATTTCCCAGCATCCCCCACTGCTGGCCGGGGTCGTGGCAGAGGTTTTGTGAAGACCCCTCCTCCACCTGAATCTCCAACTAAAGTGATTCCTATTGCCTGTCTCAACCCCTACCAAACCAAGTGAGTAAGCCTCTTAACGTACTATGTAACTCCTTACAGTATGTACATACCCAGAACTTGCATATTGGTCGAAATAAATAAATAAATAAGCTGTGTTCCAATGGATCCAATGTAAAGTAAGCCTTGCCGAGCCCTGAGGCCAATAGGGCAGGAGCCTATCTCCCGTTTCCTTAGTGTGAGGCAGCTTGATGTACACAGCTTGGACATGACGGTAGTATGTTGTGGTAGGGAGTCAAGGGACTTACCCGTACCCCATTCCAACCCTTGATGCTGATTGCCGAGCTGGGAGGCATTGGGGGTCCCATTTTTCAGAGTCTTTGGTATGACCCGGCTGGGGATTGAACACTGACCTCCCAGTCCCAGGACGGACACTCTAACCACAGGGGGCCACTCAGCTGGTTAGGCTGTTAACACTTTCCTGTACTGTGAAAGTGGACAAGCGTTGTTTTTTCTTTTTTTGCGATCACATGATTTCCTGGTTCCTGGTTTCAATGACAGTCAAACGGTGACTCATAGGTTAGCGAAGAGCGCCATCTACCGTGACGAGAAATCTCGTCATTGGCAGGCAAAACATTGAAATGGGGAGATGCAAGGTTTTTCCCCAGCAACTAACTTACTGTATGTATATAGCAAGGAATTCTGCAGTATACGTGCAAATGAGTGAAATTAGATTAAAACGGCTGTCATTTTCCCTGTCTGTATCTGTCCTGTATTATCCCATTAAAACCGGGAAAGCATGTGGCGGATCAACGCTTGTTGAGTATAGAAGACTCTTTAAAGTGTCAATGCAAGTCACAAATGTGAGCCTATTATGCTTAGAATAGGAACACTACTATCCAAGTGGTTTTAACCATTCTCTGTGACTCCTGTCCACTGGAGGGAAAAGAAAACTGTAAATATCCACCACGTCGGTCTTTAGGGTGGTGAATTGGTAGTCTACAGTATTTGTTTAGATGGCACACAATTGTCAGACCTCTTGCGAGAGTCACATTTGTATGCAGTGTTTTATTTGCAGCTATTTTCTGCTGCTCATTCGTCAACCAAACCGTTTCCTTTCACCTGGTGACTGCTCTTCCCTTTTTTGCTTTTGGGCATGTCTGGTGAGAGGTGCGGGTGCATGCGTCCATTTGTGCATGTGCATTTGTGTATCGTGTCCTTTTTCGCGCAGAGGGGAGACTGTGTGTGGTTATGTGCGCCTGCACGGTGCACGCTAGTCAGTCGATTTGTATGGAATTTAAACGAAATGGCCTCAGACAGACACTGGCTGAATTTAATGGCAGGTACTGCTGAGTGTTTCATTTATAGTTTCGCTGCCAAGTTTTTGATTCCCGGTTATTTGCCCCTGATGGGGATTTGGCCTGACCTGCTCCTTTCCTCCTTCCCCTCTTCACAATCACTTCGTCTCCTTCAGGAATCCATTTTACTGCTGTCCCAGCATCACACCCACCCAAAGCCTTTCTTATAGTAGTTTCATTAGGTTTACACCCTCCCTGTGACCTTTTAAAAGTAGCCACAAACAGATAGACGTGCGCTGGTTGATGGAGTCGTCATCCATGTTGAGTACACATCAGTCAAAAGAGTTTTTAAGCTCACAACAACGTGGCCAAGCTGTGGAGATAACTACGCTCATAGGTGTTGTGATAAACGAATGACTCATCTAACTTCAAAGTTTGGATGGTTTTTTTGTTGTATCTTCATCCTTTTTATAGCTATTTTGAATATTAAAAGGGCTGGCATTATAAACTGAGGCTTCTGCCAAACACCACAAAAAAATACCCTGAATACATTGTATAAGGTGTGTTTTATTTTAAATGACCAATAAACTTGAAACTTGAAGTGTCCTCCCTGAGACTGGGAGGTCGGGGTTCGATCCCCGACCAGGTCATACCAAAGAGACTCTGAAAAATTGGACCCAATGGCTCCCTGCTTGGCAATCAGCATCAGGCTACAGAAACAGGAGATTCCTGCCCTATTGGCATCATGGCAGCTTACTTACTTAATGCCACAGAAACGGATGACTTTAGCAATGGAGCTTTAAATTATGGTTGTCGTGTCTTATGTTAGTATGTATACTCAGTAAGTGTTCATTTAACTCATGGGCAGGTGCAAATTCAATCAAATGGACCCGTATCGGTCCATTTGCTAATTAATTTTACAGACTGGTAGCCACCGAGCCTTGGATAGGGTTCTGCGAGGCGGTCTCAGCACCACGCGCTTCTTTATGTGTGCCTCTGTATGGCCCTCTCATCCTGTTCTACCGCTGTTAAGTAATAGCATCCAGAGGAGGCTATAATTGGTTTTTAGCCGCCATAAAGCCTGATGTAGCAGCCTTATCCATACGGAGCAGGGAACGAGGTTCACTCGGGGCCAGCAGCTGTTCTCATGATAGGGGATTTAATTGCTGGCAAAGTTATGGTGTGAATATCCTCCACTGCCTCAATTATCAACACAGTGGAAAAGCTCACTGCTGAATAACACTGCCACGCTTGGCTGGCTATTGTGGACAAGGAGCACCTTTTACAGCAGACCCACGGGTTGGAAATTGCTCAACACCTACTGTCTTTGGATATAGCTGAATTACGTTGTCTTTTGTTTGTTATATTTGTGAACAGAAGCTTGTGTAGTTTCCACGGTAATTGTTCTTTTACCCAATTGTGTCATACAGTATTTTGGCAAGTGGCAAGTTGCCAATTTTGGGATGCTCATTTACCAGAAAAGGACTGTCAACACTTTATTTTTCAGTTGAAGAAATAAAAAGCACTATTGTTGAGCGATTCTTAATTAGGTGTAGCCCTGTGCCATTCTTTTCCGGCTAGTTGAAATCCACCATCTTTGAACTTCCGGTCCCGCAATGCTACCGGGACAGTAACTACTATCAAGTGAAGTGTTTCATGTGGGGCTTGCAGGCATTATTAACAATATATTCCTCATGAATATGCTGCCGTCTCTACAGGTAGGAGGTGATTTATGATGCGCTCGCCGTGTAGAGCAACCCCATGGACGACGGTTGTGCCTGTGGCCTTTTAGATATTTTGCTAGACAATCAAAATAAATCATGTCACAATGGGAACTTCATCATACATTCAGTATATAATATGACCAACATATACTGTAGGCCACACATTGTTGAAGAAAACACAGGGGTCAATTTAGCCTCGTTCCAGCCCTTACTCACCTCTGAGGAGAAAACCTATTTGTCACAACCTAATGCAGACAGTGTCTATAGAAGTGCAACTTCTGTGCTATGTATTTCCCTCTGAAACACTCGTGTCATTTCCATTGGTACTGCCGTTTAGACATTTATAGGTCATACCCAGCGCAGGGTTAATTAGACTTGTTTGGATTGCATTATGTATCACAGATTGAAGGGAAGACCACCGATTGGTCTTTATCTGCTTTCTACCATACTATAATTAAAATGTTATCTCTGGAATCATGGTCAAACTCATTTTGAGAGCTTGCTTTGGCCAATGCAGTCTTAACAGGATGAGAACCATCCCTCCATTCTATTTGCCTCTCCAGGTGGAGTGTCAGAGCCCGGATCACTAACAAGAGCAATGTCCGCACATGGAGCAACTCTCGAGGAGACGGAAAGCTCTTCTCGTTTGAGATGATGGATGAAAGTGTGAGTATAAAAGACTCTTTAAAGTGTCAATGCAAGTCATCAATATTATTTCTTTATAAAGCATGGTGTAAGCTTATATTTTAGATAAGGGCTATATTAAAGCTGTGTTTATTTATTATTATTAATAATTTTCTGGAACTTTGTTATTTAACCAAAGAACTAGGACGACAGAGATTACAGAGGTTGACGCTATGTTCCGATTTGCAAATACAGGCCATGTTGTACTTGCCCAACAGTCACGTCCACATTTGTGAGTGTGCTTATGTACTTTAGTGTACAATTGAGCCTCTCCTCACATTTGAGTTTATTTACCCTTTAAGGCGATGCTGAACTTTGGTAGAAACCAGGGCTTTATTCATGCAGTGTTGGTTTGATGCCTCAAATCGGCCTTCGGGGTCAGGTGGCGGTGTGTCGTCTCACAGACGGGACAAGACACTCACTCACCCGACACCTACAGACACATTGAATGGATGAAATCACTGCCCAGTTTGTGAGGGTAGTCTAGGACGGTAGTAGGTTTGATATAAATTCCTTTTAATCCCTTTTTCTCGCTCACTCCCATTTTTCAGCTGGTGCATAATGTTTGCGTGTCGGAGGCGGTGAGAAGGAGAGAGAGAGTACTCTGAACAGAGCCCGGGGATGCTCATTCGTGTTTATGGACAGATATATCTTAGATCGTGTGAATAGCGAACAAAAGAAGGTTGCTTCCAGTCCCCAACCACTTAAGCCCCATATGGGAAGCCGGCTTCCCATAGCCAGTTACACAGCTGTTTAGAGGTCAATAAATCAATAGAGACTAAATCAAACTACAATTTCAATGTTGATTCTGTTACAGGGGTGTTCCCCCTGTTCGGGAAAGCAGAAATGCAAGCTTCACTGAATGTTATGTTTTACTTGTCCTGGACAGTAAGGCAACCTTTAGTGCCAACCCTGGTCCCCTGCATGTGGTTAAGTGTGAACTGTGTGTTTCAACAGGGGGAAATCCGGGTCACAGCCTTCAACAAAGAAGTGGACACGTTCTTCACTTTAGTGGAGCAGGGCAAGGTGAGCAGCTTCCATATGCATCATCCACACAGATCAATGAAATCATGTGACTTTTCCAATGTCAAGGACCCCCCCCCCCATTAATATGTGTTCTATTCGGCCACGGACCCCCATCAGAAAATGTTTTGTTCCCAGGGAAGGACCCCCAGAAGAGAAGATCTGTGTTCATGAATTCAAAATTATTCAACACTAGCCCTTACCCGTTGTGAGATATTTGCCCCCCGTGGGGGGGTACTGCGCCCGGGTGCGTTTGTAATTGACTAATAAATTAAAGGGACACTTCACCCTTTTTGCAAAAGATTATATGTTAATGACGTTTAGAAGCTTTAGAACACTTTCCCGGGGGTCTTTATGTGTGTAATATGTGGTTTCAGATATTTTAGATCGTAGCAGTGAGCCCAGTGTCTCTGATGTCATGGACACTGGTCTCACTTCCTTCCTGGACTACAATTCCCATAATACTTTGGTGCACTGCTCCTCCTTGTGGATAGGGGAGGTCTGTCTTACTGAGACCACATGTAGTCCAGGAAGTAAGTGATCCCAGTGTCCATGACATCAGAGACACTGGGCTCACTGCTACAATCTATAATATCTAAAACCACATATTACACTCATAAAGACCCCCAGGAAAGTGTTCTAAAGCTTCTAAACGTCATTAACATATATTTTTTAGCAAAAAGGGTGAAGTGTCCCTTTAATTAATATTCATTAATGTGTCAAATCGAAAAAAGGGCTTCGTTACGCCCTCCATATTCATATGGTCAATGCCTGTGTGAATTGGTGTGTTGGAGTGATTGGTGCAGGCAGTACGGAGCTATGGCAGTGTTTCTGACACACAGACAGACACACACACACACAGGCAGACAGACATTGTTAGAATTATAGTATGATGATGATAGTATGATTTTCCAAACATTTTCATGATTTTTCAAAATTTCTTAAAAAAATGGCAGATGTTCGCACTGTGAGCTTGTAACCTGCTATTTTTTTAAAGCCAACATACAGTATAAATGTATAAGTGGTTGAAATGATTGTGACGCTATATTAACACCCCAAACGCCCGGGGGTATTTAGGACAATTAAATCAGGATTCAGGGCCTATTTCAAGGTGGCACGGCGCCATCTTGGAAGTAGATAGATGTAGCCAAAACACCCCCGAGCGGATTGACAACAACGGGAGCTGTGATTACTTAGCGACAAGCGGCGGGACCGCGATGGGCCGTCAAAAACATAAGACATAAGATTTTCGATCTCATCCACTAAAATGGAGGGGGACCACTTTGGATGACGTCCCAACCGGAAATGATATAGAATGTTGCTCAATAGACGCTCCTAGTTTGTAGACCGCATGGTGCGCTTGGTTATGATATCTATAAAGACGGAACTTTTGTTTAATCTCCGTCCTGGGCGTCGAGCAGGATTATTTGAATAGGACGGAGACCTCTGTTTTTGCCACTCAGGGTGTTATTACGTTTTTCTGGGTCCCTGGGGGTCCCCAGACCCCACTTTGAGAACCACTGTGATAATGATCCTTCAACTTCGCCTTGTGAGGGGGAATATTTAATGCAAAGATATCTACAGTAGGCTATGTATACATTTTTTGGAATGTATAGATTGATATTTTAAGTCATTGCTGTATTTGATTGCTGTAATGTTTAGGAGTTTATGTTGCACAAAATATTGAACGGCTGGTTGGCGAAGTTACAGTAAAATCCTGTATGTTCACTCTTTAGTCCAAATAGACCCATACAAAATGGATAAAGTAAAACCTGTACTGTGTAGGGATTCAGTGTTTCGCTCAATGGCAGTGAATACTGAGCTAATACCAAGTATGAAACAGACCATACCAATAACAAAACTAGCATTTTGACACTGGTAGAGCGTCAGCCTTGTTGCTGTTGAAGGATATCAATATAGCAAAGACTAAATTTAATGTCAATTACCGGTAGTCAGAAAGTGGGGATATTCCTGAATGAGGTAAGATAAAAGTTTATGGATTGATATTGGGCCATTCCAGCAGTGAAAGTGTCGGTTAAGACAAAGAGGGAGAAGGATTGTTTAAGGATGTATTGTATAGACTAATGCAACCATAGCTGCAGTGTCAAGTGGCGCCGCTTGAATACAGCGACAGCGAGTTATGATTGCCTACAGGGAAGCGCTCCGCGGATTTGTCTATATATAAATACAAATGTGTTAAGTTATGTTATGGAGGTCCTGGGGCTCTGAAGGGAGATGGTGAGTTGGTGACCCGTCTGTCAAAACTACTAAGGAGGTCCAACTCTCCAACCAGTGCGTGCCTGCCCTGCACGATACCCATTTAATTACAGACCAGTAGAAACACATGTCGAGATTCTGGCTCTCAGCTTAGCTTTTCTGTGGGCCGAAGTCCAGCCAACAGAGCTTAATAACTCAATTAACCTCAGCCGTCACGTGTCAGACCCCGCGGGCTCAGGTAGCAACCGCTGGCGATGACTTAGACACAACCCCACATTTCATTTGTGCCCTCTGCTGCCCTCCAAAGAGAACTAAAATAATCAGTCCTACCCTCCGTGCTGAGCCACATACTGACAGAGCGGCATGTGTGGGCGTGCCTGGCTGGCAAAAACCACTTTGTGTGTGTGGGCGTGCCTGGCTGGCACCAACCACTTTGTGTGTGTGGGCGTGCCTGGCTGGCACCAACCAATTTGTGTGTGTGGGCGTGCCTGGCTGACACCAACCACTTTCAACCTGGCATTCCTATTTTTGGCCATGAATGCTTATTATCACTAAGGGTGCAACAGCTTATCGAACTAATCATCATACTATAATTCTAACAATGTCTGTCTGTGTGTCTGTCTGTGTGTCAGAAACACCGCCGTAGCTCCTCATTGCCTGCACCAATCGCTCCCACTTTTCACACAGGCATTGACCATATGAATATGGAGGGCGTAACGAAGCCTTTTTTTTATTTGACACATTAATGATTATTAATGAATTTATTAGTGAATTAAAAACGCACCGGGCGCAGTACCCCCCGCAGGGCAAATATCTCACAACGGGTAAGGGCTAGTCAATTTAATCGATTATAACAAAACTATCAATTTAAATTGGGGGGGGGGGGGGGTGATTTATATAAAGAAATTCAATGTCAAGATATTTTAAATGACAAAAAAATCTCACAATAATTGCTGTGAGAAAATACTCGATACTTGCAGCCGTTCAGTTTCACCTACAACATCTGGGTAAAATGATACAGAGAGACCGAGACAGAGAGCGGATATGAAGAGATTTGGAGGGTGAAAATGTTAGTAAATGCCTTACAGATTGACTTTAAATTGTTTTGGATATTATTAGCTGTAGCAGGCGCTCTCACTCTTGGCCGACTCTATTTTCTGGTGAATTAGAGAGCTGATGGTGCTGACAAGCCAGCATGTCTTATTAAGACCTTAACATTCTCCTGGTGTTATTGTGGTTTCCGAGGGTCATAAAACTAACTTGCGTAAGGAAATGTATAATTTATGGGGTCAGTTCAGCTGCTTGGGTGGATTTTCGTTGGCTAAGCACCAGTCTAAATGGAAGCACAATATCAGGTAACTGCATTGTGTAGTAGGCATTGGTGTAGAAGGAAAAAAGGAGCATACCAAGTATAGCCCTGGGGGACTCCAATCAAGTATGTAGTAGTATATACATGAGCCTTTTCATCAATTCCTTTGATTAAACAAGTCTCAACAGCTATCAAACGTAGAAGAACACACTGGAGCAGCTTGGACAATAGAGGGTATACGCGTGACATCATCATCATACCCGGAAGTTATGCAGGAATGCCTACTAAGTGACAAAAAACTACTTTCTGGCCTTGACAGCCCATACATCCAAACAGAAAAATCTGATTGCATTAACACATTGGATGCTAAGGACGAGTATACTTGTCTTATCAATTTAAACCGCTTGGTTTAAATTTGCTTGGTTTATACCGCTTGCTGCATCCGTGCAGCAGATCAAAATCTGGATGTTCTGGGCTCATTTCTGACTTCGTCCTGCATCACGGTTACAATATTAACACAGAAATCTAAATAATAGTGTGATTTTCAGGAAGTTATGCGGGAACGCCTACTGAGTGACAACCCATACATCCAAACAGAAAAGTCCTATCTGATTACATTAAATGACGTTAAACAACGTTAAACTCACTTTGCCACTCGATTTTCCACTCACTTTATGCATGCACATACCCTCTATAAACTTAAATTAAGGTGCTAATAAAAGCCTGATGTTTCCATGCTACTGCATCTTCCTCAAAGTCATGACTCTGAGGGAGATTCAGTCCCTCCAGTCTTCCTCTGTCTTTTATTATACTTGGCACGTTAATAGAGGCTTATTGTCCGACCTGCTCCGGTGTGGTGTTCTACGTTTGATGCTGTTTGACGCACAGGACTATGGGCTATATGCACACAGAATAACTCTTCCTACTTCCGGGCCGCTTCCCTAATTCTTTCACAGGTGTTACTGTTAACAATGATACTAATTAAGGCTCTGTTCCATTTAGTGTGCAGTGGTTCTCAAACTTAACTCTGAGAGTGTACAAACATTTGGTTCCATTTGTACACTATCAGAGTTACACACACATACGGGCCATTTGGAACCCTCTCAAGGACACTTTGAGACCTACTGCTGTAGCAGAGTGTTTCCAGTGAGCCAACGCGCCCAATAGCAGCACCCTCACTCTTTCCAAAATGGCGTGTGTGCATACTGCATATAGCCCATTCCCTTTCTTCTCAACTCACAAAAATGACATTCATCCGTCTAGGGATGTCAGTAACGGATAGTTTCCCAACCGGTTACCCGTTAGGATTAACCGGTTCATTACCGGATAGTGGTTGATTTTTTTCTTTTTTTAATAGGCTACCCCAAATGTAATATGCATGTATAGGCTACATAATTAAAGTTGGTAGACGAATGGCATACATTTATTTATGCTCCTTTTATAAAAGACAAACAAAAAAGCAACATTTAACAATATAAATAAATTGTTGTAGGCTTCTGGCTTAATCATCAATAAACAACGCATCGCATCTGCATGATGCATGCATCTGCGCGTCTACAGTACAGAGGTCCGCCGGTTCTAGTCCAACAAAACATAAATAAATCCAGTCCAGATCCGAGCAACCTATACCTATAAAGCCACTGGACGCATGGGCTAAGCCTTTTTTTTATTATTATTAAGGAAGATCAGCATGCATGTCACTGTGTTCCGTTTGTTGACTTTTCGCTGACGAGAAAACCCTCAAACATCGATAGCACATGGCTAACTTTTGATAGCCGTAAGCCGTGCCAGTGTGGAGACGGATAGGAGGAGAAGGAGCCGGAGGAGGAAGCGGCAGCGGCGGCTGTAAACGTTCTCCCTCCAGGCCAAATGGCCAATAATGGATTTAATAATGTAGGTCTCTGCATTGATACGGTCGACATGTATTCATCTCGTCTCGCTGTCACTCGCTTACATTTTGACTACCGCAAAGCTACCGTTGTAACTTGTAGCCAACTAGCCATTGAAGTACAACAGAGAACGGGGACATCATTGAGGGGGCAGAAAACAGAGCCCGAGCGCTGTTCATGCAGCCTGGAGTGCGACAAGCTGGGCGGCGCAAATAGCAATTTTAGGCATGTGTGCAACATGACAACTGTTTTAAAGTATTGTACAGTGACAACTACAGTCTCTGTAATGTTTATGTTGTACTATTACTAAAAACGATCTAAAATAAAGGGATTTAAGATCAGAACAAGCATTTATTATTATGCAAATTAACCGTTAAAGCTGATAAAAATATCCGGATGTTTCTTAACGGTCGGCTAACCGGTTAACCCCTGACATCCCTACATCCGTCCCGTGTCTCTAGGTGTACCTCATCTCCAAGGGAACACTAAAGCCAGCAAACAAGCAGTACACCACAGTGAAGAACGACTACGAGATGACGCTGAACAGCACCACCACCATCGTGCTCTGTGACGATGACAACCTGAACATCCCAGTGCTGCAGTGTGACTTTGTGCCCATCGCTGAGCTGGAGAACAGGGACCCCGACGCCATTATTGGTGAGAGCAGCCAATTTCTATGATAACGTAAAATAATGAAATGTATATCATGGTCTTTTTTCTTAGGACTGAGGCCGATTCTTAAAAAGGCCTTCTAAATCATGATCTAAGTTTTCTGAAAACCTTCAACCTTCAACTATGCATTTATTGTTATTGCGAATGCAGTGATTGCGAATGCAATGAGCGATTACTATAGAAGCCTGCCTAGCTCGTCTGTCTGTGTCACACTGTAACACCCCCCGCCCGCCACCAGAGGGCGCAGCTGTATCACACAAACACACACGCACGCACACGCAAAAAAAAAAAAAAAAAAGTCAGTGTGTGTGTCTCAGACTGCCACAACAGCTGCGTTCGCTTCCCGCGTTCACGCGTCTTACTTGTAGTTACTGTACTGTGCTCTGTACTGTATTGTAGTGTACTGTGCTCTGTACTGTACTTTTTTTTTTTTTTTAAGATATTTTTTTGCGGCTTACGCCTTTATTGATTTTTTAAGGGATAGAAAGTAGGCTGACAGGAAACGGGAGAGAGATGGGGGGATGACATGCGGTAAAGGCCGTGTCGGGTCCGGGAGTCGAACCCGCGGCACACCGCGACTGGATCACCAGTCCGGTGCCCAGACCGTTACGCTACGGCCTGGGCCCTCTGTACTGTACTTTGATTAATTTTGGAAAATATCTTTGAGAAATGACAGAGTTACCATGTTGGGGGTCCCCGGAACATCCAGACCCCCAGGAACATGCCCAGGGGGCCGGCCCTGTTCCAGCGAGCCTTCCCGTGTCCGAAACGGTCGAGAAATGACAGTTACCGTGTTGCAGCTTTCCATGCTCGGACAGACACAGGGACACGTATTCATAGGGACACGCATAGCTGCGTAATGGAGCGGAGGCACCGCTCAAAAAACTATGTTGCTATACCGTCCATAGCAACAACGACCACAAAAGGTATACAGTAGTTAGTTACACGTGTGAGCGCGACCGTGCGTGCGTGATGAATTGTGTCAATTTAAGAAGATTTCAAGGCCCTCACAAATATGTTTTTATTTTTTATTATTAATCATGAAAGGAGCTCGTTCCAGTGGAGTCATTTGATTAGACAAGAGGTATTCTGTGAGTGCATTAAAATAATAAATGTTTAGGGGTTGTCGACAGAGTGCATTTGCACAAGCATGTAATGATTGTGTCCTCTGCATCACTTACCCATCCTGTGTGTCGGGGGCAGTGGATGCTATTAAATACAGCATCATTAACCCATCCTACCTGTTGGGGGCAGCGGATGCTATTAATAAACCAGTTAGGGGTTAAGTGTCTTGCTGGCTCAGAGACGCTTCCGAGCTCGCAGTCTGGACGAACCGGTGACCTTCTGGTTACCAGGTGACCTCTCTCTAGTACCCACTACGGGGCGACTGTGGCTCAAGAGGTAGAGCAGGTCGTCCAATGATCCATGGGTCGGCGGTTCGAATCCCGGCTCCTCCTGTCTGTATGTCGAAGTGTCCTTGGGCAAGACACTGAACCCCAAATTGCTCCCGATGTGCTGGTTGGTACCTTGCATGGCTTCCGCCGCAATCGGTGTATGAATGTGTGTGTGAATGGGTGAATGAAATGCACAATCTATGTAAAGCGCCTTGGATAAAAGCGCTATATAAATGCACCATTTACCATTTACCACTCAGCTACTGCCACCGATAACAGCACAGTAGAACAACATTGGAATGTTTTAGTTGCTAAATTATCACTCTTCTTTG
This sequence comes from Protomyctophum parallelum, assembly GCF_964188405.1. Taxonomy (NCBI): domain Eukaryota; kingdom Metazoa; phylum Chordata; class Actinopteri; order Myctophiformes; family Myctophidae; genus Protomyctophum; species Protomyctophum parallelum. The sequence goes on along the minus strand of NC_139697.1, from coordinate 76,728,876 downwards.
TATGATTAAAACCATGGCAATTTGCTAGTGGTTAGTGGGGGGGGGGGGGGGGGTGGGTTGTCCATTGTATTGTTGTTGGCATTGTGACTACCACTACCTTTGCCTCGTCCCCAAGAGGAGTTGTTTGGATGCTTGTCAGACATTAGGGTCTTGTGGGACTGTATTATGCTAATTTGGTCGTACTCTTTGACAATCTGAGAAGAATTGTCTGTGGTACTAATGCAGCATGGAGGAGACATAAATGCACTTCCTTAATTGCTAGCACCTGTCCTACATAAAGGGTCTTGGATGCAGCAGAAAGCTCATGTACGGACGGGGAGGTATGTACACTACAGAAGAGATTTCTCATTTTACCCAGTGGTTCTCAACCCTTTTAGGCCACCACTCCCCCCAAAATACTATAATATTTCATCTGGGGACCACCACCCTGATAAGCACCTGGAATTGTAGGAGTTGAGGCATTTAGTTTGACTCTGTTCCACAGATAAATATTGTGAAAATAGTAGATCTATAAAGCTCACAACACCTCGCAATGAGAGGCTGGCAACCCAATCAAACGATGTAAAGTCTTCAGTGATAATGTAACATTGAGAGACTGTCAGTCTGTGCGTGCGTCCGTCCGTCCTTCATTCAGTTACCAGCTTTAAAACGATAATTGTTCTCATTCGTTTCAAATACATCCAATTGATTCTTGTAGAGCTGGTCACATTTAGAGTGTACTCACTCATATAATAATGTCATTGGTGAGAAAATGTAATATAAAGATAAGAAATGATTTAGGCAAATGGATTGACATTTAGCAGAATGTAGCAGAGCACGTGGATTCGCTACATTTTTACTGGGTCAGAGGACCAGTTAATTCAGACGTCAAGTATTGAAAAGAGATTACAAACTAGAAAAAGTGCCCTTCCGGGCACAGGTCTCCACCAGGTTATCCACAGATCCGTGCAGTTAGAGGTAAAAACACTTTTCGGCCAGTTATAGCGCCACCTTGAGGCTGAGTTGAAATTGTTCATGTGGCATTTCGTCCTCGGCCTAGTGGGAATGTGGGTGCACAATTTCAGGGAAATCACGCGATGTGTTCATGATTTGCAGCATTTTGTTTGAAACTGAGCACTCCTGTGAACTTTGGAAGCCAATCTTAACCAATCAGGATGGAGTCTGATAAATCTGAAAGACCCGTTTGGTTGAATGGCTCTAGAGAGACTGTGTACCAATTTGCGTGATGTTTGGACAAAATCTGTAGGTGTACTGTGCAAAAACTTGTTTTGCACAAAGCGGCCTCCTGGTGGCGCTATAACAGGCCGTTCTGGAAAGTTTGGGGCAGAGGTTCATGGTTGGCATCCAGGGAGTGTGTGTGCAAAATATGGCATCGAACGGGTTAACGGTGGCCGAGATTAGCTGTTCACGGACACACGGACACACGGACACACGGACGGACGGACGGACGGACACGCGGACGGACGGAGTGCAAAACATACTCTCCCCACATGCCTTCGGCCTGGTGGAGACAAAAAGGGAATATATTCATTCCAGTATTTTTCTTCAAGGTTAGTTGGGGTGCCTATCCTTCCTGCTTTCCACCGTTGTCTTATCTCCAAGGCAGGTAAATTGGGGACAAGTCCCGGTATAGATAAGGGTTGAAATTGGCTATCGAAGTTCGTTCTGAGTCAATGCTCAATCTTTTTTCCATCACAATTAGGGATTGGGCCGCGTACACAGGTAACCCAATGCCCAAAAAATGACAAAAAATTACTATTTTATACAATACGCAATATTGTATACAATACGCCAGTAATGTTGCACACTGTTTTTCAGACTGACTGTGGGCAATTCTCAGACTGGATTTAACACATTCATTAATAATTATTAATTAATTACGCTCACAAAAAACATGCAGTAATCCGTGCGTAATGCTTAATGATAATGCTTCTTTTCTGCTTATGTTGCGCATTTCACTGGCCTCACGTTACCGCCTATGGTAACGGGAGGGAATGTGTTAAATTGTGTTTGAAATGTTTGTGAAATATCCCCAGTGTCACTTTTCATTTTTAATGGCTTTGCTCTGAAACTGTAGTTGATATAGAGACAACTAGCTAGTAGGAAACCACAAGGGCCAAGGCAGTGACAAATATCTCCATGAAGACAGAGGGCATTATTTGGATGCTATTCACCTTGCAGACATTTGTTTGCTGCATCAAAGTAATGATAACGGCTATGCAGTACTGTATAGTGCAGTTTCTCTGTCTAAGTGGGGTGCTCCTCAGCGTTAATTTGTATAAATATGACGTCACGCTACGGTTAACCACAGAGAACCGCAACCACTCAGGTGTACACATGTATTTGTACAATAAATTGGCCATAACGCCCATTCCTAATGATAATGTACCAGTGTGACAGCGGCAGCCTGCTGTTTCTGAGTGTCTGTCTATGTAATTATGTTGGTAATTGGCACTTTCTGTGCATCTGTTGTGACGAGCTGTAAAGAAGTGAACAAAAGGCAGGGGAGGATGTTTTCATTGCCCGCGACCCCCGCCCCTTGTGTGTGTAGTCCACTGATGACCCCTATACTCTTCACTCACGAGGAAGGCTTGGATATATGCCTCCTTATAATCCATACACATGGAGTCGCCTACCACTTAATGGTCATTTCACCTGACAGTGTGGAGTTCAAAGTGCAGATCACTGGCTTCCTTTAAAACAGGCCTGAAAATTCACCTTTCAGGAGGCCAAGGAGGGAGGTAACATTCACTTCCCCCTTAAACAGCTGATCACCCCCCCCCCCCCCCTTTTCTTACTCTGTACATATAGTTTTATATTTGATGATATAAATGCATTTTTATCTCATGATTAAATTGTCTAATGCAATCCTGTGCACTACACTCCCTCTGCCAACCTGGGGAGAGCAACGGACTGACCTCATGCTTCCATGCTTCATGCATGAGGAGTCCAAACCGCTTCTTATCACCTGACCTAATAGCAGCTTTTCAGTGCCTTCTGCCAGCTCTAGACGACATATTTGAATGCCAATTTCTTTTTGTGTAAAATAAATATACATATATATTTTGCATTAAGATCTGGTCATCCCAGCTTAGTAAGAGGTTCAAAGTAAAAATATTTAGGACGACCATCGATCCGATTCTACTCTATGGCTCAGAGACATGGACACTTTCAAAGAATTTAGAGAAACGGCTGGATGGCACTTACACCCGCCTTCTAATGAGAGCGCAAAATCTCTCTTGGAAGAGCCACCCATCGACTTCTCTAATATACGGCAACCTTCCCCGTGTTTCTTCACTAGTCCGATCCAGACACACAATTTGCCGGCTACTGCTACAGAGCTGATCATGAGGTTATATCTTCCCTTCTTCTCTGGAATCCTGACCAGGGGGAGGCAGTATAGAGACGAGGATTACTGCATGTTTTTTGTGAGGGTACTGTACCTACCCTGGGGGACACGTAGAGAAGGGCTTTCACTTCTAGGAATTTTTACTAGTTGACTAGTTGCCTAGTTTACTAGTCGACTAGTTGTTTAACTACCTATTATTGTATTTATTTAAATAATTGGAATAGTATGTTTACATTTAAAAACGGTGTACATTGGTGACTATAATCTAGCATGCTTTTGCTAGCTGATTGGCCTACAAAAACGGGTATTATTATTTAAATTTTTCTTCTTATCAACTAGTAGGAGAACATGCAAACTCCACACAGAAAGGCCCTTCCAACCCCACCTAGGGTATGGGCATACATAGGACCTGAATGGAAGGACCAAGGTGTTTGACTGTACTACTCCATCCCTCCCAGTTCTGCTCCTATAGGAGCAATTGACAGAGATCACCCTCCCTGCAGGCTCCCCACCAGCAGTGAACGCTGTCAATTATGTTTGAAGTGCCCTGCGAAGCCACTATAGGCACCATGTAGGAATGAAAGCCCCAGTTTCACGCATGCAACACGTCACTGTGAGCTTGTACTGTAGGCGTGCTATTTCCGGCATGCGACAAAGTATACATCGACCTGTGTTTGCAGTTAATTTGACTTCTGCCTCCCAACCAACCCCATCCCCACCCACCCGCCTCTCTCGTCTGTCTCCCTCTCTTGTCTGCCTGTCTAGTCGTTAAATAGGGGATTATAACATGGTAATGAGAGCTGTCAGAGTGTTCCCGTGGTGATAATGGAGTTCAAAGGTGTATGACATCGTCTCGATCATAATGGAATTAAGCAGGACTGCGAGAGCAACAGTCATGCAGGGAACAAGGTTGGGTTAGACGTTATAGGAAGAGTGTTTTTGTGTGGTGGGGGGAGGGGGGATAGTTTAGAAAAAGGTTGGTGCAGTTATGGCAAATGTAATTTGTCCCCCATGCTAGGCTATACCATCACCCGGATTGAATTCCTCCTGGGAGCCACGCGTTGGCTGCTCTTCAGTAGGGATGCACCGATCCGATACTCGTATCGGAGATCGGCGCCGATCCAGGCTAAAATTCTAGATCGGGTATCGGTGGCAAATGGGCCGATCCATTATCCGATCCAATCCGATCTGATCCAATCCGATAATTATGTGTAATTACAGTATGAAAACAACTCTACCTCCTCTGTGACACAGCAGTGTAGTATTGACAGTACTGTATAACATGTGGAATGCAGCCAGGCTAGCCTGCTCACACATTAACCTGGTCTAATTGTTGCACAGTTATTTAATAAATAATTCAGTGCATTTATATCTGTGTTTGTTACATTTTGTTTTACAAAGTTGGGAAAGTAATGTTTAAGTCAAGCCTTGATGTTGCCTTACACAAAATAATGATTCCAGACTCCACACAGTGAGCCATACAGCTTAATAGGTTATTACGTTTCTTTGTGGGGGGTATCGGATCGGTACTCTGTATCGGCAGATACTGGACCCCCATGTATCGAAATCGGTATCCAATGCCAAAAAGCCGGATCGGTGCATTCCTACTCTTCAGCACAAGTGAATGAAGTGTTGTGGCCATGAACGTGACAAGGAACTTGACTGAGGAGGAGTATTTGTTTGGTTGTGACTAGGAGTGTGGGGGCTGAGGTTTCTGGCATCTTGTTTGTGGAATTTGTGTCATTCTGCCTGTAATGACTTGCCGTTAGACACCAGGTGTCAACTCCCCACCATGTGGGATCTTCACCATTTTATGATCCGGTATCAACTGGCATCTTGTAAAACCACATCTGAGGGCATTTCACTGATCAATATGGTAAAAGAAGCATAAAACGTCCCCTTCCCTCTCATAGTTTTTACTACCTGGCTTTAAAGATGGCTCCGTCCGTCCGTTACGGAATACGTAACAAGTTCATTTTAAAAGTAACGCTAAACAACACTGTTCTTGAGATATGTGAAAGATAGACATACAAGTCATACATACAGAGGTTCCTGGAATTTACACAGAAATGTTTTATTCCTTCAGTGTGCAATCAATGGCACTAGAAATATTATTGGATTGTCCTTTCCATCTTGCCCCATTAATGAGCTTGTTGTTCAGGTAAAACCACACAGCCCGGTGGTGTGTAAGGAGCAGCATGTCTCTAGGGGCTGCTGCTAGTGAGGCTTTCAGACCACCTCTCTAGGTCTTTGTTTATTTGGTTATTTATGCGGATCCCCATTAGCTGATCCTGTAACGCCAGCTAGTCTTCCTGGGGTCCAAGACATTAATATACATTAAATTCACTGCCAGATTAAATACTTAAATTACCACTCAGTGCCAGCTCCCGCCCGCATTTACTTACCTTTTAAGTACTCACAGAATATTCATCTCCACTACGATCGCAACCCTGACCGTTGATAATCAGAGAGCCGTTTGCTGTGCGTTCGCATTTTTTTTCTTTCTTTTTCCCCCGACTTCGCGGGGCGTGCATTGAAGCACATTGGTTGTGATGAGACACGAGACAGCAGTGTGCATTCTGGTGTGACTTCACTGTATATTATTGAACTGGGTCCGGGACTGGAGTGACAGACAACATGTAGCCTACAGTAAGTAACTTCTCTTCGCTCCCCGGACGCCCCAGCTGCCTGCTGCTTGGGCAATGGGGCATACCATTACAAGGGGACGAGGGGGTTCCACCGGCGGGTCAATTTGCTGGCCCAAATTGATTCGCATTTTGCTCAGACTTTATTTAGCTATACAATTTTCGATAAGGTTGAGTATTATTTTGCAAAATAAAATAAAATCGCAGAGAATAATCGCCTAATAAACGTATTCAGTGATGGACTCATCCAATCCACAATTGCCGATATATTCGTATCGTCACCCAAACGCTTTAAAATAAATGTACGTCAAATCATGTCCTTGACAGGGAACAACATAAAATTGTTCCTATTGTGCAGACGGTGTGCGGGTCTCTTTCTTCTTCTTCTTCACCATGTTGATCCTTGCCTCGTCTCTGAGCCGGTCAGGTGTGCATGAGACTGTCGTTCCGTACACAAGTCAAGTATCGCATAAAAAGACCATCAGGGATTTAACAGAGGTTGCACTATCAATCTGTAGAAAGATGTTATTGTGTGATGCTATTGTTTGTTTCATCGACATACTCACAGTTAGATGGACATGTATCTCTCTCCGTAGATGTGATTGGCGTGTGCAGGACTGTTGAGGAGGTGTCTCGAATCACCACTAAGACGGGCAAAGAGGTCTCCAAGAGAGAACTCAGCCTGATGGACTCAAGCGAGAGGGAGGTGCGAGTCACCTTGTGGGGAGAGCAGGTGAGAACCGCAAAGCCAGTGGCACACGGCACCTTCAGGCTTCTTGAAGTGTAGGCCTACTATTTGGCCTATTTGCTTTCCCCATGTTATATTTATGTGTGTCTCTGTAATGTTGGCTTCACCGACGGTTCGACCCTCGGCTCGCACAGACTACGTATCAAAGTAGTGACTACAGCGTGGAAAGAGGCGTTCATGGGAAAATATGGTCATATGCATTTATTTACCCAGCAAACCTGAGCAAGACCTAACGGCTCCTCCCACAGTCCAATCATCAGAGCCATCTGGCCAGCCTTCAGCTGGGTGAAGTTGTAAAAGCAATTTCCTCTCCTCCAGTGGGGGGGGGGGCAGAAAATAACCCCGTTTTCCTGAGCCAAGCCTCCGACGAAAACTACAAAGAAAGATCTATAAATTAGAAGATTTTTTTAAAGAAACGGTGCATTGTGAGCTTGCAGATCTGCTATTTTCATTATTTTGGGTCCCGGGCAAACGTTTTGGGTCTCGGGCTAAATAGTTTGGGAACCACTGCTATAGGTAAACGCTCTCTCCACCCGCGTGCGACCACTCGGCTGCCAGCTGTGTTGTAGGCAGCCTCCATGGAAGAGTCCTCGTACAGCCGTAATGACCGTCCTGGTCCAAGTGGACCAGACCAGAGCACCATATCTGGCCGTAGGGGAGGAGGTCGTGGTGAACTCTTGGGGGATTAACTGCGGACCGGTGGTCGAGGTCTGCTCTTCGCGCTGCACTCACCTCTGGGTGACAGAAGAAGGGGCCACGCCCCTGCACTTCTGCTCTTGACACCCACAAAACCCACAGAGAAGCTCACATACGCCCGGCTACACACCGAGCCCATATGCATATAGACATAAAGATCACAGCCATTCTGCTCGCCCCCGGCTTTCTCCATCTCGGACAGATGGATTTGTGCTTGTGCCGCAAAAGCATCGAAAGCCATTAATCCTCGTGCGTTCGTGTGTATGGCACGTGCGTGCATTCTCGCGGGTGTTGTGACGTGTTTGTGTCGCGTGTGTTTGGATTTTCTGGACTGTAAAATCCCAATCAGCCGATTCAACCCTGTGTCCTTCAGGAGGCCTTTTGGGGACCAGTGCGTCTGCTGCATGTTTGCATTGGCAGACGATTGGGAGGCTGACGTGCTGAGGATTTCGGTGTGCCCTGCCCCTCTGTGGGGAAAAAAAAGAAATAATCGATTTTGTCGCTGTTGTGCAGAAACCTTGCATCTCCATATTTTAACATTTTGTGTTTCCTTAAATCAATGCCCTACTTCGATTCATTATGCAAAAGTCAGTGCATCACAAAAGTAGCGAAATAGCCAATCTACTAGCTCACAACTTGTTGCATTAAATAATAATCTTTTATTGTGCCGAAGGATATTCGTCTTCACAGGTCTGTTCAAACACCCACATCAAAGCACACAGCACCATGTCCCCACTGTATACAGAACCAGCCTATCAGCTTGGCAGTTTGTTTAATGCCACAATGGCTGAGGGGACAAAACTACTACTACTACTAAAAGGACCTTTTTCCATTGCAAGTTTCTGTCCAGATGGCATGAGGTTAAAAAAGTGATACAGGGTCATTTGATATTGTAAGTGCTAACCTTATTGTTCATATCAGAATGTGTGGGTACTTTAAGGCCGATTATCTTGGAAGCAACATGGGTAATTCTGAAAAGTTTGTTTCTGTTTGGGCATGGACAGTATGCAGAACAGTAATTGGGATGCGTTGTGCAGATCTGGTATTTCTACCATTTCCCCCCAAATTGTGGAAGCGAAAGTGAGAGCGAAAGTCAACTGTCGCAACATGTCAAAAATGTCAAATAATGGTCTATATATTATAGTATTCGATATTGGTCAAACCGATAAATTGGTCAGGCTGTAGTAGGACTCTTGCCCATCCCTAAAAGTGCACAACACCATGACCATGTGTGTCGCGGCATCTTGCCTTTCCTTCCCCTCGTCTGTTATTGACTCCTGTTCACTTCCTCACCAGGCAGAGACGTTCGATGGCTCTTCCCAGCCCGTGGTAGCTGTCAAAGCAGCTCGCCTGTCAGACTTTGGTGGCCGATCTCTCTCTGCGTTGTTCAGCTCGACGATCATGGTCAACCCAGATATACCAGAGGCCGTTAGCCTTAGGGGATGGTGAGAGACACACACACACATAAAAATTGCCTCCGTTTTTGCGACCGTTTTGGTCGCAAATGCGCCTGAATTTTAATCTGTGCGATCTAAAAATATAATTAGGAGCACCAGTGCCACTGCAAATCATTGCTACAGAGCGACCAAAACGATCGCGACCAAAACGGTCGCGGGCCGGTTCCGTCCCGTGAGATGATTTAATCCGACTTGTAGAGCATACATTTCTGAGCATGTAAAAAAAAAAGTATGTTTCTAGTGCATTCCTGTCAGAAGTTATGATTTTTTAAAGAAATATCTCCTTGCTCTGCTCTCCCTCTCCAAAATCTCCTGGGCATTAATTGGCTGATTGGCCTGCAGCCGACGTGATTGACCTCTCTCACCGACCTCAGAACAAAAGAGTTCCATTGAATGGAATCTCTGACACACACAATTCGAGGGTCTTTGGCATGAAAAATACCAATACCAATAATGGATGTAAAAAATCAATTACATATTGGTGCTCTTTAAATTTTGGTGGGTGCTCCTAATTTTTTTCTGGTGCTCCTTCATTCTGAAAATGGTAGCACCAGTGCTACCAAGTAAAAAAGTAAATTTCGAGCCCTGAATATTGCTGCTATCAACACATGAATACCTCTATACTGTATATTCTGTACATGCAAGTACAGTGTGCACGACAGATGCTCTCTGTCTATCTCTCTCTATCTCTCACTCTCTCTCCCTCGCACTCTCTCGATCACACTTTCACACATACACTATAGCCACACACCACACCGCATATATATATATATATATCGACAGTATGGGTGATGCTCATGCATACTTACAAAAGTACATAGAGATTCATGGCATGCATAATGGAGGCATTTTTACACACGCTATTCACGCGAAGCCATGCGCAGCGAACAAATGCACAAACCGTTCACACACAACGCCATCGACAGACACAAGGTTTATATCGCCACGCTGCTGACAAACATGCACGCAAAGATAGGCTGTATCACCCATACACAATACACGCAGCACTAGAATACAGACTGACACTCTCTCTCTCTCTCTCTCTCTCTCTCTCTCTCTCTCTCTCTCTCTCTCTCTCTCTCTCTCTCTCTCTCTCTCTCTCTCTCTCTCTCTCTCTCTCACACACACTCACACTCACACTCACACTCACACTCACACTCACACACACACACACTACGTACAGCAGTGGTTATCAACCTGTGGGTCGGTACCCCCAGAGGTGGTCCCCACATGATTTCTGGGGAGTCCCCAGATGTCTTTACATTTTTAACCCATTTAGGCCTAAGGCCGATTCTAAAAACGCCTCTAAATCCTGACCTAAGGTTTCTGAAAAACTTCAAATATTTATATAGCAGCATCAAAAAAATTACATTTTTGAATACTGTACATACTGTACAGAACCCAAATATGGGTGCCCGGCCTGAGGGGGTAAGATACCAATAGGGGTTCCCGCCCAGAATGGGTTTTAATATCTCGAAAAAAGAAAGGAACAGACCATTACTGTAGCAAAGGTAATCAACAAACGATGCTATAAAAACTATTCAAATATTGGCCAAATTGTCAAATGATATAAGAAACAGGCAAACATTTAAAATAACGGATCTACAAGCTCGTTGTGAGCTTGGTGATCTGCTATTTTTACAATATCTACATGGGTAACCGAGTCAAAATGAATTTAATACCTTAACTCCTACAATTCCAGTTTATTATCAGGGTGGGGGTGGGGGGTGGGGCGTCCTATCAGGGTGGGGGGTGGGGCGTCTCCAGTTCAAATGGGATTATTTTGGGGGGGGGAGGGTCACGAACTGAAAAGGTGGAAAACCACCGCGCTACAGCGCATGCAACACGACGAGTGTGCACGAGTCAGTCACGTGTACTGTAGAGAAGCAACATGCCTGCTCATACTCCTCTGGGACCATGCAGAGAATAAAAAGAGCAAGGATATTTCTGGATTCCAACACATTATCTGTTACCACACACACACAACACATGCACGCGCGCACGCACACACACACACACACACACACACGCGCGCACAGGCTCATCATACTGGATTCTTATTAGCAGCTCCCGTAGAGGGATTGGAGTTGGTGATTCATGTGCTCATTAAAGCTGTTCCCAAGTCCACCACTTAAATAGGAATACACATTTTCAGTCTGAGCACACGGCTTAACGGGCGATACATGCTTGTGAGCCATGTGACTTGTCAGAGCCGCACCGAGCAAGTAATACTATTCTTAGGGATGGTATTTGCGTCAGAGCTCATAGGTTTAGGCTTTGTGTCTCTCGCCGAAAATAGACGCATTTTGAGATTGTACGTAGATTGGCTATTTTGGGAAATGTGGAGTATAAAGTAAAGTCCCACTTTCCAAAAAATCATAATGTATTTTCACCTGTGAGCTTTTACACGTAAAATTCAGACTAGCACTCAATGAAAACTGGTTTGGCTCTAGCTGCTTCAACGCGTGGCTCTGTGTGTGCCCCACAATGACGTCATGTGGCAGCCATGTCTATGGACTTTTTATGGAACCTTTTATTCAGTATAAACTTTTTTGGCCAAGTCAATGGTAAAATTGCCCTATTACACAAACATTAGGCAGCCCCCCTTTAATAACCATGTGGGCTCCCTAGAGTAGACCCATGTAATAATATGATTTGTAATTAAATATCACACCTGTGTGAACTGAGTGGTGCTACTGTACTGTACTGTACTGTGTGGTGGTCTCCGGAACATCCAGACCCCCCGGAACGCGGTTCCAGCGAGCCGCCCCGTGTCCGAAACGGTCGGGAAATGACAGTTACCGTGTGGGGGTCCCTGGGGGGTCGCCGGAACATCCACACCCACAGGAGCGTGCCCAGGGTGCCGGCCCTGGGTGCCAGCCCGGTTGCGGCAAGCCAACCCGTATCTGAAATGGTAGAGAAATGACAGAGTTACCGTGTGGGGGTCCCCGGGGGGTCCCCATCATGCACCTGTGCACAGTGTGAAGCTCAACAGCGCCACTTTGTCAACTCTAAACACTCTTTGAATTGAAAGGTAATGCATGTTTAGTACATGTTTTGGGAAATTAACAGGGGCTTTAATAAATTATTGTGTTGAATCACCTCGTATCGCACCGAATCAGATCATATTGCATTGTATCTATAATCAAATCGGGATTAAATCGTTCTCAAATCACATCATGAACATGGGTGTATCGCATCTTATCGGCAGGGGGCTTCAATGCATCGTTAATGTATCGCATGGCTGCCAGTGTATCGAGATGAGTATCGAATCGGCCTTGGTGAAGGAGACTCACACTGTGCGTGTGCGTGTGCGTGTGCGCGTGCTGTGGCTGTGGCTGCAGGGCTCCAGCTTTAATCTGAGTGTTATTAGTCTGGTCAATATATTGTCTCATCCTGACATTTCAAAGGACCAAACTGCAGGCTTTCATCCCTTCTTCCATGCCTCTCCAATCCCCTCACCTTTTCTCCCTCTCTCTTCTCACTCACTGATCTCTGCCGACACTTTGGCCTCGCTCCAGTTTACATGCTGACAGTCAGCTACCCACACAATGAATGACAATGAAGATCATTCATGAATTTCAATATCAAGAACCAAGAGCGAGACAGAGAGAGAGCGAGGGAGCAGGTGGGAAATTGGAAATGCTCTCGCTGCTCTTTTATTTGTTTTTCAGGTGTCTCTACTCCAGCTCTCGTGGGCGATATAGTGCATTCTGGGATATGTTTTGGCCTGGCTCACATGCATAATTGAAATCCTCAATCAGTGTGGACGAAGCCTTGATTAGATTTTGTACTGCTGAACCGAAATGCTCAGCGGAAAGCCTGATTTATGCTTTGCCATGCGTTGGTGTCGCTCGGCGAAGGGAGCCGATCTACAAGCTCACAGAGTCCCTGTGACACCTGGTGGGCTTGTACTGTAGATGGGCTGTTTTCATCCAGTGACACTGTCGCACAACAGTATAAATTAAGCAGAAGTCTATCCGATGCAGCTGTAAAGAGGGGATGGATGGATGGACGAGTACAGTAGGTAAAGAAAGACGAGAGATGTGTGTTCACATGCATCACAATCCGTATCACACAAGCGCATTATTCACCAAAGGCTGCACTATGACACTGTGCAGCTCTATAAGGGAACATATAAATACATATTGTGGATGAAAGTTAATACCTGATATGGCTCTACTCCTAGTCTGTATCAAGGGGACATATCTTATCCCTTCTACACAGGAGAAAAGCGCGTGCATAAATGCAACACATGCACATACAAGCATGCACAAATGCCCTTACATTTGCACACTCTATATCTCTCTCTCTCACCAAAGGCTGAATAATGAATTTCACAATGTCATGTGTCCGTGTTACGTGTGTTGATTTGTTCCAGGTATGACAGGGAAGGCCATGCCCTAAGCAGCCAATCCTTGACACAAACCCGGTCATCGGGGGGCATATCGAAGGTCAACTGGAGATTCCTGAGCGACGTGAAGGATGGACCTGGTCAAGGACAAGTGGTAAATGACCGCACACTTACCTGTTCATTTCATACATTTACTCACATTGATTTACACACATTAATAAGAGCTCAATCTTCAGAATCAAAATTCCTTTGATAATTCTAATCAAACAAGGTATTTTCTTTAGGCGTTTTCTTTAGTAACTACTAGTGCTGTGACACATAGTAAATCCTAGTAAAATATAAGTTTATTTACAGTTTTTGTCTTCCTTCCTCAAACCCGTTCTGAGCCCTGGCTGCATTTAAGATTTACTGTTGCAGCCAGTAGTCTTTCCAGAATGACTTACAAAGTACAAGATCGGATTAAGTGACATGATCATGAACCCTAGTTGACAAACCAAATGGTAAACGGTCAAGTTAATAAGAGTGCAAAGAAATCACTTCCAAAGTGTTTAGGATACCAGGAAATCGTCAAACCTAGCATCTGTCTAAACAACATGCCATCTAAATAACATACCTAGCGTTTGTGGGCTAACCGGCCTAATATACTGTAGTAGAAAGAAACCCAACTTGCATCTGCATAGAATAACTAACATCTATCACAGGCAACAAACGATACAAAGCATGAGGAGTAGGTAGTGTACTTAAGGTTAAGACTTTGCCCAAGGGCCTTGTATGACGGAAGATAGGGACAGAGAGAGAGAGAGAGAGGCGTAATGGAATCTCCGTAGCGTGCATCCCTCTCTCTGAGGTAGATTCTGAAGAGCTTTCAGACTGCAGCGGAAAACGGACTGACAGTCCTGACTGAGAGCCAACTGACAGGTCATTCCACGTTAGAAATTGGGGGGGAATTTATTGAAAATCATTTGAAATAATGATCTATGTATGTGGGAATGCCCTTGATTTCCTTGTAGGTCAATCAAGACAAGGTCAATCAACAGAATCCAGCTGTTCAATTTAACTCAACTCAATTTAACTTTAACTCATTAAAGTCCTAACACACCAGGAGTGTGATAAAAAAAACAAATAAATGCATTGCAGAAAATTGTTTCATACAGATTGATGATTTCTTTTTTAATTCACGGTAATAAATTAACCTCGTTCCAGATTAAACTGGGTACTGGGTACTACATAATATTCGCTTGTGGATATACTCAGTCATGACACAAACAATAGTAAAGAAAAAAAAAGACATGTTCGGACAAATTAATCAGAAGAAAAGAACATCCAAATGTGTAACATCCTTTACATTATACCGTAAAATGTTAATTAAACATTAACATTTAAATGAACGCTTCAGATTTTACAATAGTATGTGACACTCAGAAGAGAACACTACAGCTTATTTGTTGGGTTTTTATCTCATTCAATCTAGCTCATCTGGGTCTGTTTTTCATTCTTTACCCGTAAGCGCTTGCTAATTAACGTAGTTTCTAATACAAAAATATAATTACGTGACTGAGGCGGAGGATGCCTGTGGGGCTTTTAACACTACCCTTCTGGAAGAAGGCTGGACAGAGTGAGTGGAAGAGGTCGAGAAATTGAAGGTGGGGGTTGGAGTTTGCATCTAGATAGAGAGAGAGAGAGAGAGAGAGAGAGAGACACAGAGAGACACCATCCTTGAGTGTGGGCTGTGGGTTGTTACATAGCACAGTCCATTTATAACCCCATTTACTGTATTAAAATTAACAGGGGTTTTAATGTGTTAAGTGCGTGTCAAACCATAATGAACTACATGTCAGTTTTAAACCTGTGCTCAAGCAGGGATGGAAATGAGGCCATTTAGAAAAGGGGACGGGGGGGATCTGGGGTAACTCTGAGAGAGATGAGCAGGGAGGGACGGCTGAGACAGAAAGACTGCGGGGGACTGACAGGAGGAAAGGATTTGACAGGTGAGAGGGTGTAAATAATTGAGGCTATAAGGTTCTCTTCTCCACTTCTTTCTTCACCTTGCTCTCCCATTTGGTCTTCCAACGAACCAGGTTTATTCACAGCTCATAACTAAAGCTTTGTTGATCGTGGTTACAAACTGTATGTTTTGGGTGAATTCAATAACGATCGCGGGACACGTGACACAGCCGGATTGTACTTCCGGTTCACTGTCCAGGAGTTAACCCTTTCAGTTCATACGACGAGTGAGGCCGTCATAAGGATCCCGAAAAATTAGTGCCTACGACGTCTGTGGACGTCCTAGCGACGTCCTAGTGACACGGGGCGAGATAAGAATAGCTTGTCATTGACTCCCATGTTAGCGCGGCGGAAAGAATGACTCGTATCTCCTAATCCAAGGCGCTCTCCGTGGTGATGAATGGATCGATATGCTGGCGCTTCATTTCTGCTTTTTGGAGCGTAAAAAAATAGATTAAGATGATCGGGGATGTGAGGTCACTTTGTAAAGTCAACTTTTTTAGGAAAGTGTTTCCGGTTCATGGCTTTCAGAGTAAAAGCGATCAGACAACTCTGGCACCCCGGAGCTTCTATTTTGATGCACTTCCGGCACTGATTGTGTTTAATGGTCTTCCAAATAAGACTTCCGGCTGAAAATACCTTGGCAAGGGGAGAACAGGGGGCGAAATAAGTCTGGCAGGCAATGAGTTGTCTCTGTTACACACACGCACATGCACGCAGAGACCCGACATGTGGTGTGTGCGAGAGTGCGTGCGTGCATTGTGAGAAGTATTTTAAGCCCATGCAATGTGTGCCAGGAATGTGAATGGGATTCTCACTTCATCACCACCACACACCAAATTTAATTGCATTTGGGTGCCAGAGAGTGGCACAGGGATTTACTGTGATGAGAATGCTAACCATTTTTAAAATGTATTATGCACACTTCTTTGTACCGGTATGTGTGTGGGTGAGTTTGTTATTTGGGTAGTGTGTATCTTTGTAAGTGCGCACACAGACATACACACATTCATGTGTAGAGGCCCGGGTAGAGGTGCATGCACGTGCACGGCTAGTTTTGCATGTGATGCTTTTTCCTTTTGGCTCTCCTCAGTGTACTTAAGGTTAAGACTTTGCCCAAGGGCCTTGTATGACGGAAGATAGGGACAGAGAGAGAGAGAGAGAGAGGCGTAATGGAATCTCTGTAGCGTGCATCCCTCACTCTGACCCGCAGCCTCTACCATCTGTACTATTGTTTGCATTTGACCACATCACATCTTCATTGCTAACCACTTAAACCCCACATGGGTAACTGGAGTCCCTCGGGGCTCAATACTAGTGTATTTTCAGTTTTTCTGTTATTGTGGGGAAAGCGTTACAGTAGCTGAAAATGGCCGATGCGCAAGTGGCTTTAATTTAACTTTGTACATGCATGTAACCAATTGGTTGCATTTGTGCAAACTCAGTTTTACATGAAAACAGCATTTTACTGCGTAACAAGGCTCATGGAGTCATGCATCAACATGTCTCTCTCTCTCTCTCTCTCTCTCCGCCTACAGCCACCCTGCCTCTACCTGCCACCCATCGCGTTCCCACCTTGCCAGCCTTCCAGCAAACCGATCTGGCCAGGTCTGTGCAAGATCTGATGAGGCAGGCAGGCGGAAACGCGGTGGGGAAGGGAGTTGGAGAGGGCTGTTGCCGATGGGCAAAACGTCTCCTAATTAAAAAGTAAACCCCTCTTGGACTGCGTTTCTTTTGGAGGGAAGGTTTGTTGTGACTGTGGGTAAATGGGAGGGATGGATTTGAGGTTGTGAATCAGCATTGGCAATACTTTGCTTCTGTGACCTTCTGTCATTCAGACACACGGAAGCAGGCACCTCAAAAGAGACGGGGAAAGAAGCTGCCGCGTTTACACCGTCACTGCCACAGATTTAGATTACTTTATTTGCATAAGCCTTTTTATACGGATACAAAAATGAGGCCGACATGCTACCGCTTCATCTTTGTAGGATTGTTTTTTTTCCATTCATTTATTTTTTCCATTCCCAGGCTCCCAGCAATGTTACGAAGGAAATATTGTATTGCTTCACATTCTGTTTATTATGTCTTATTTGAAGGATCTTCTACAACTTGATAATTCCACCATTTAACTATCAATGTGCAAGGTGCAGGCTCTTACCTCTTAAGAAACACAGCCCTCACACCTACGTCGCACCACCGTATACGATCTGAGTCATAGGCCTTGTCCAGACGGAGATGTTTTAGCAAGAGTTTTTAATCGTATTGCCGTTTCGTCCACGCGGACCGAATATGCTCATTTTTGCGTCTCCGTGTGTACAACAAATACGCATCTTTCCTGAACCGATGATACAGGTTAGATCGCTAATTTCACCACCGTCTGAATAGCTCTTGGTTGCTAAGCGATCGATAAACAGGAAATGGTCCATCAGTGAAAAAGTTCCCCTCCGTCCACTTCAATGTTAACTGACTTTTTAAAACCCATTTCTCAGATTCTTAGCTCATAACTAAAGCGTTGATGGTCGCGGTTAAAAACAAATGTTTCGGGTGAATTATAAAAAGATTGCGGCTAACATAGCCTAGACATTAATACTTCTGGTTCTAGGGCTAGGCCCATGAGTTGTTGTTCTTCAAAATAAAAGCTATCTCTGAAAAGGACCTCTTGAGTATAATGAATACTAGTCCAGATGTTTATGTGTAAAAGATGGTGCTAGATTTTGGCCTGAATCCTTCAGAGTTCCTTTGATAGATTTATTTAGGCCAACATTACTAATGAATGAGTCTGGCCGCGGTCTAGCTTGAAGTTGTTCTTTAAGGTGCTTTCCATCAGATTTATCTTTAACTAACTCCAGTTTTGACAGCAATTTACCACATTCATATACCTCTGTGTTCCAGTCAATCTATGGACAATTTCTAAATAATAATAACAAAATAATAATAATAATTAGGGCTCTAACGATTACAAATTTAAGTTGACAATTAATTGTCACACAAATAATTGCGATAAATTATTTAATTGTTCTTTTTTTTGCATTGAACATTGGAACGTTAAGAAATTGCACAGGGCAGATATGACAAATTGAAATAACTATACAAAGACACATTTAATCATTTTTTTATATATTTTTCTTTCCAAAGAAGTTACAAAATAGCGTAAATAGTTTATCTACATTGTAGATAAACTAGTTACGCTAATTTGTAACTTTTTGACATGTTGTAAGCTTGTAGATTCTACAAGCTTACAACGTGTCAAAAAGTTGCTTTTCAAAACAAGGTTACAAAGTGATTTACTAAATAAGATAAAAGCAACAGAATATAAGGTCCAAAGTAAACCCTTCTATACTATCCTACTGTAAAATGAGGACATGAGGAAACCTCTGTCTGTCCTTCCTTTCTCTGTTCTGTCCTCATACATTTTATCTCTGCAGTGGGTTGACCAATCGATCTGAACTTGCACAATGCACATGGTCATAGATCACCACTTATATGAAGGGAAGGGAGTGAGGAAGCTCTTTTTCAGTTTTCACAAATTTAAGCCACATTTTTGTGAACTCTCACTCAATTAAGACGGCTGTGGGTGGAAAGGCCCTCATCCCTTTTTCGCCTCAGTGGGTTCAATCGATCTGAAGTTGCACACGGGAATTGACCATTGGCATATGCAGGGAGTGAGAAAGCTGATCCTTTACTTTTCTCAAATTTAAGCTGTTTATTCGAATCTCTGTGAGCACTCACTTTAAGCTGTTTATTAGCGTTTCTGTGAACTCTCGCTCAATTAAGATTTGCTGTGTGTGGAGTTGGGGTAGCAGTGCCAGGGTTAATTGATCGGCAGGTGTTTCCGATTGTCTAATTGCGCTATCCTCTTTATACTCTAGTAGCATGCTGTACCTGGGCTCAGGGATAAACACACACACACACATACACACACACACACACACACACACACACACACACACACACACACACACAGACAGACACAACACTAGAGAAAATGTCAGCAGGAAGAGAGCTGGATCAATGATGCAAAGTTATTAAAGGACTTTGATTTAAACGATTAGCAAGCAGCACACCCAGAAAGGCAGGACTATGCATAGACTATTTTGACTTGGTGCACCAATTTGTTAACCTGGCTTCAGCCCTAGAATCGCTAGCCACACCCATTAAAAAAATATATGTTCTAGTGAAACTAAATTAAATTTCAGGCTGAGTGTCAGGCTACCAATATGTATGTGTTCAGTAAAGCACACAAGCTGTAATTATAAAACGGTGTCATTGTGTCGGTAACAACCCACAGTACAGCTGCAGTAGCCTACAGCTAATTTATTAGAATCTTTTGCTGTGGTATCTGTAGTAGTGCCAGTTGCAATCTCAAGAGATTGAGTGCGAGCATTGACTGGTAAAGACTAGTACATATACTATACCATATTTATTACATTATAAACATCAAATGAAAACAAGTAAACAAATGGCATGAAATAGCATAAACGGATAAACAAGGACTAGGAATCAAGCCGGGTGGCTTACCCAGGGCCATGAGGTGCACTAACTAGATCTACAAGCTAAACAAATAGCAGATATGTTGCAACGTGACACTTTGAAAGCTTGTAGATCCTTTCGCCGAATTTCGTCCCAGAATAGACACTAAGATTCAAGTGGTTAGCACTTAGCAGAATGGCAAATGTGCATTAGATTTCTATTATTATTAAAGAAAAATAACACTTTACAGATCACCAGGTTACACCGGGCGCGTCAGCGTCGCGTCTCCGTCACCGTCAGGGAATGTTCCCTTTTTAATCAATGAAGGGTGGCTCCACTGCCCGCGTTGTGTTGTGTTGCGTTGCGTGACTGCAACATTTTTTTGACGCACGCGACGGAGACGCAAAGCGCCTGGTGGAGCCCCGCCGTTACACAAATATACATAATAAAATAAAAGTTTCCATTTGCCACTTGCTCTCACCAACCCCCTGTAGTAACTAGTTATAAAGGATAGTTATTCTAAAGTGTTACCGGCTTTTAACTGTTAAAAGTAATCGGTAACATGATCAAATCAATTCTGATTCTCCCAGGAAGCAGAACCAAGGACCGTTTAAAATGGTTGAATTTGAAACTCTAGCAGCTGCATTTATTTGGCACCAGTTGGAGATTGGAGATCGCCGTTTTTACTATGTGCTGATTACAGGGAATTACAGTCATCTAATCATGATTAAATAAAAGCATGGCTGTAAATGCACAACAGCTGTGCCAAAGTATTAATGGAAATCTCCCTAATCCATGATATAGAATTACAAGTGTGATACATAATTCAACTACTGATTTGTGAAGACATATGTTACCTGCTTTACTAAAAGTCAGTCAAATGTCACTGAAGTTAATTTGGAATTAAAAACATGAATAAAACAATACTTGTACGTGAATGCATCCAGGATACAGTGGATGTTCTATTCATCTTTGATCTTTTTGGAATTGGAAGGAAAACACTATACCCACTGATAAATGGCATTTGTTTTTGATCTCCTCCAGGCTGAAACTGCCGGGGACAGGGGGCGTATGGTTTCACCCTTGTCCATGTGTGTACCTGTGAGCAGTTAGTGCTAACAGGCAACAAGCTCACAGCATGTGGTGCTGCTGTGTTTTGTGAGCTTGTAGAATTTCTATTTTTCGGCTTTAGCGTAAAAAAAAAAAGAGGAGACAAATGCATGCCATTGTTTTGTTAAAAAAATGGAATTGCCTTCCTACATTGTTGATTTCCTCCCAAGTGTTCATTCAAACGTGTGTGTGTGTGTGTGTGTGTGTGTGTGTGTGTGTGTGTGTGTGTGTGTGTGTGTGTGTGTGTGTGTGTGTGTGTGTGTGTGTGTGTGTGTGTGTGTGTGTGTGTGTGTGTGTGTGTGTGTGTGTGTGTGTGTGTGTGTGTGTGTGTGTGTGTGTGTGTGTGTGTGTGTGGGGGTGTGTCAGTGATTGTGTGATTGTGTGTTTGTTTGCATCTCATCCCTGTGAGCCTTGAGTTGATGTGCTGTGTACATTCTATGTATTTATATTTATGGAAATAGGGTGGCAAGCCTTTTCCCCCTCTTAGAATTAGCATTTATTTTCCTCTTTAGCTGTTGACTGTACCAGCATGAGCTCTACCGCCTAAGGTGCTAATATCCGTTTAAATTACCGCAACATTGCTGCATTTTAATTTGATTCAAGTCGAGCATGCGCATGCTTTTAATTTCAATTCACAACCGGGAAAAAGTGAAGTTTGTGCCATTCTCTTTAGAATGTGTGTACATTTGGAGTAGGGGGGGGATCTGTGCTCGGTCTAATTAGTGTGTGTGTGTGTGTGTGTGTGTGTGTGTGTGTGTGTGTGTGTGTGTGTGTGTGTGTGTGTGTGTGTGTGTGTGTGTGTGTGTGTGTGTGTGTGTGTGTGTGTGTGTGTGTGTGTGTGTGTGTGTGTGTGTGTGTGTGTGTGTGTGTGTGTGTGTGTGTGTGTGTGTGTGTGTGTGTGTGTGTTGGAGAAGAACAGAGATTAGGTCCATCCAACATGTATTATGCATAGATTTCTCTCTTTTTAAACCGCTTTCTTGCTACATTACTTGGAAGTAATGTACCCCGCATGCATCTGTGGAATGGACCTACTTGGTTTTTATTGATTGTTTGTTATCCTCTATCCTGGTTCTTTACCATTATCTCTCCCTCATTCCATTTACATAAACACACATATTGCACCATACTGAAGTGTTTCATGTTTGACACCCAACGATTTTGGCATGTTTACCAAGCACTTGTGCTACATCGCAGGTGAAAAATGTCAGGTTCTTGGTGTTATTTTCTTGAATCTAACACAACCGGCATGCAATTTTATGTTCACACCAGACGTTATACATAACACAAAGGTATCATAAATTCAGCAGCCCATCTGGAAGATAATCTGTTCCATGTGCAATTTAGAAATTGCAGTTTCCAATTGGGATGTTCGAGTGAGTTTTGATTAACCAGTTTCAACCTGTAATTCCTATTTTGGGCATGTCACATAGGCTTATATTTTCAAAACTTTGCAATTTGTAGGCAATCTATTTAAGCTCACAACGCGTCACAATGTGATGCGTTGTGAGCTTATAGATCTGCTGTTTCTGCGGTGTGACACCATCGTCGGATATTAAAAACACCGATTATATACGTAATTAACACCTTGTTCAGTGCTCTTCCCAAATGTCAGTGATCCTGATGTCATCTCCAGGTGGATTACTTCAGCTGTGTGGCGACGGTGGTGAGCATTCGCAAGGAGAGCTGCATGTACCAGTCGTGTCCCCGTGCAGATTGCAAGAAGAAGGTCATAGAGCTGCCGAATGGCCAGTACCGATGTGAGAAGTGTGACCAAGAGTCCCCCGACTTCAACTACAGACTCTTACTGTCTGTGAGTATTAAGAGGAAAAAGTGTGCCGTAGATACAGCATTTACTCAAGTACTGTACTTAGTTATGACGTAGTTTTGACATACAGTATACTTATTTAGTATACGTATTTCCTTATTTTTTTTCAATACTTTATACTTTTATCTCAACAAACTATTTGTCTGGGGCAAATATTGTACTCTTTGCTCCACGACACTTGACAGCTTGACAGCTTTAGTTACTTTTCAGATTTAGATTTTTAATAATACAAAACATTAATTAATCACTTAAACCCAGTTTTATACTTGGAAAGCTCATAGCGCACTGCGACGAGTTGTGAGCTCGTCGCCGCTATTTATGAGCACTTATTCTTACACGGTGTGGAATTACTACTTAAATAGTAAATACACACCAAATTGTCCTCATCTCTTGCGTGTGCTATGATGACCTTTTTCTTTCTGATTACACGCACACTATTAACTACCCAGATATTCCTCTTTTTTGTCTGTCCTCTAGGTCAATTTAGCAGACTTTGGGGACAACCAATGGGTGACATGCTTCCAGGAAACCGCTGAGTTGCTGCTGGGTCACAATTCAGAGGCACTGGGACATCTCAGAGATACAGTGAGACACTGCACACACACACACACACACACACATACACAGGCACACACACACGGGCACGCACACACGCACGCACGCGCGCGCGCGCACACACACACACACACACACAAAGCCTGAGTGTCTCCTATCACTATCTTGGAAATAATTCAGACTTTACATTTGACCATAAGGCCTAACTAATTCATGCCCTACAACATCATACAAGAATGTCACACAAAAGTAGTGTAAATAGCAGATCTACACCACCACAGGGAGTGCAGTGACCGATATCGATTCTGTCGTATACACCGTTGTCCAGAACCAGCACAAAGGCCTCTTCCCGGGCTCTGGACCTGATCACCCCCAAATCTCCATATATGGAGCTGGCTTGTTCTGACATCACATGATGTTCTGACAGCTGCATAGACTCCATATTTGGCCTTTATTTCTATGGTCATGATTCACCAGTAGCCTAGATGGCTTGGTTCAAGGCTTAAAATATTTTATATAAATATTTTTAGACATCTCTATGGTAAACATATGAATCTGTGGCACCATAAAATGGTATTTGAGCTATTATTATTATTGTCCAATTTGGCTTTGTCCATATGACCCAATTTAACTCCAACTGACTATGTCCTGTATAAAGCTGCTGTCTTTTCATGTGACAGCCGTGTGTGTGTGTGTGTGTGTGTGTGTGTCTGTGTCTGTGTCTGTGTCTGTATCTGTGTCTGTGTCTGTGCGTGTGCACTAGGATGAGGCTGCATTCGATGACGTGTTCAGCAAAGCCTTCTTCACAACTCACATCTTTAAAAACAGAGCCAAGCTGGAGACATACAATGTAAGTAGCCGCGCAGAGGAACACAATGGCATTTGACGTGCCATACTGTACAATTTACTT
This sequence comes from Protomyctophum parallelum, assembly GCF_964188405.1. NCBI lineage: Eukaryota > Metazoa > Chordata > Actinopteri > Myctophiformes > Myctophidae > Protomyctophum > Protomyctophum parallelum. The sequence goes on along the minus strand of NC_139697.1, from coordinate 76,704,753 downwards.
TCCGCTCGACGAAAAGGTTGGAATTGAACGACATACAATGGAACTCATCATTGTCCTCTTGTCAATGAGAATTCTGACTGGCAGTGTCTGCTGTGGGACTGCCTATTACTAGTCAGTTTTCAACAAAACAGTGTTCCAAATATAAATGCAATAACCCTATGTCAGCTATGCATAATGGTACAAGGTTTTTATGAAGCCTAGTGTCCCTATTCCGGGGGTGCGAACATTCAGTAAAGATAGCAGAGCTACAAGCTCACAACGTGGCGCGATCTGATGTATAGAAGGGTGTCTATGGTGAACTACAGTTTTATTTATTTTTTAGCTTTTTCTGCCTTTATTGATATATTGAAAGTAGGCTGACAGGAAATGGGGAGAGAAATGGGGATCGGGAGTCAAACCCGCGACACGCTATTGGGCTGGATTACCAGCCTAGGTGACCAGATGGCTATGCCAGCCTCCCAGCCCGAACTACAGGGTTTAAGTGTTAAATGTACTCACTGGCTTTCAAAATGGTTGCAAAGATAGTCGTGTTAACAGGAAATTGTATTGTTCATTGTTCAACATAAACCTTATCCAGCAAACATGACCTTTGAACATTGTGTTTACACCTTCAGTATTTCAATGACCACAGTTATCGCAATGGCAAGCAGACAACTTTTAGCATTAGCTAGGCGTCGGCTGAATTGGTTGGTGACGTGGCGTAACCAACAAGAAGTTAGAGCAATGTTGCTGTTGGTAATAAATAAAAGTAGTCCGTTACTGAATAAGGACAATATTCTATTTTATTTTAATTCTATTAATGTTTAAGGGCATGTTTCTATTTCTTACTGACCTGCAACATAGGCACACAAAACAAAAACAAAACAACTAGATATCGCTGCTTTCATAGTATAGCAAACATCTGTCTTACTGTTGGCCCTGTGCTGGGGCGATTTTGAAAAATTGAGATGAAAGTTTTTCCTTGGCCTCCCGGGAGTGTGCATGCAAATTTCAAGCCAATCGGTCCAGCGGTCCCCGAGATTAGCTGTTCATGGACGGACGGACATACAGACTCACAGGAGTGAAAACATAATCACACTGCCTTTTGCCATTCCAGCCTCCTGGAAGAGATTTAAAAAAAGAGGCGCAGCGTGATGACATGCATCTGAAAACATCTCAATCTGTTTCAACACAGATTTGTTATGTGGTCATTGCAGCAGGGATAACGGAAAACAAGGCTATGGAATCATTTCTCTTGATTAAGCGCTAATTAGCATTTAGCTACAGTCTGTCTAAGCCTAATTAGATTAATTATTGAAAGGCTAATTTGCTACTGGGGCTGTGTACCAAGCATCCGTGAGGAATGTTTGGACTTAAGCATAGGCTCAGAGCTGCTCTTAACCATGGCCTCATAAAAAAATATGTTGGGATACAGCAAATTTAATCTGACATTTGTCAGCTTCACAAAATGTCTGTAAAAAAACTAGATAAAGTGCCCCTCGGAGCACAGGTCTCCACCAGGGCAAGTCAGCTTGTGGCCTCCTGGTGGCGCTATAATAGGCCAATGTGAAAAGTGTGCCATTTCTTCATACGCCTTGGATGGCAATTGAATTGGATGATTTGAGGCATTTTGTTCCAAAAATGTGTTTCGCAAAAATCCACCTGTTGGTGGCGCTATTACAGGCCAATGTGAAAAGGGTGGGATATATTCCTCAGCCTAGTAGGAAAGTCCATGAAAGATTTCACGTGAATTGCACACTGCGTTCATGATTTGAGGCTTTTTGTTCAAAACGGGCCAATCCTGCAAACTTTGAAAGCCAATGTTAGCCATTTAGGATGGAATATGAAATATCGGACAGATCCGGCTTGAACACATGACTAGAGTGTGTAACGATTTCCAGGATTTTGTTTTTCAAAAGTCGGCCTCCTGGTGGCGCTATAAGAAGATTTGGGCCAGAGGTTCATCGTTGGCATCCAGGGAGTGTGTGTACAAAATTTGGCATCGACCCGGTTAACAGTACACTAGCCTGACCCAGAGCGAGACATTTCTCGTCTAGAGGGGCGGGTCGCGCCTCAGAAATGCGCGCACCCTGATTGGATCTCATCGATCTGTCCGTCACCCCCGGCCCCTCCTCTCCCCCCTAGTGCAGCGCTACGTCACATCATTTAGAGCGACGCCCACCCGGAAGGGTTGACTCCCACTTTTAGACTTGTTCAGCCCACGGCTTTTTCCAGGCTTTCATCTTTCGCGCAGACGAAATGAAAGCCTGGCTATCGAGGCTAACAGTACACAGACAGACGGACACACACACACACGGGCGGAGTGCAAAACATACTCTCTCTCTCTCCCCATGCCTTCGGCCTGGTGGAGACAAAAATAGAAAGACAATAAAAAAAAGTGCCCTTCTGGGCACAGGTCTCCACCAGGTTATCCACAGATCCGTGCAGTTAGAGATAAAAACACTTTTCGGCCAGTTATAGCGCCACCTTGAGGCTGAGTTGAAATTGTTCATGTGGCATTTCGTCCTCGGCCTAGTGGGAATGTGCGTGCACAATTTCACGGAAATCACGCGATGTGTTCATGATTTGCAGCATTTTGTTTGAAACTGAGCACTCCTGTGAACTTTGGAAGCCAATCTTAACCAATCAGGATGGAGTCTGAGAAATCTGAAAGACCCGTTTCGTTGAATGGCTCTAGAGAGACTGTGTACTAATTTGCGTGATGTTTGGACAAAATCTGTAGGTGTACTGTGAAAAAACTTGTTTTGCACAAAGCGGCCTCCTGGTGGCGCTATAACAGGCCGTTCTGGAAAGTTTGGGGCAGAGGTTCATGGTTGGCATCCAGGGAGTGTGTGTGCAAAATTTGGCATCGACCGGGTTAACGGTGGCCGAGATTAGCTGTTCACGGACGGACACACGGACGGACACACGGACGGACGGACACACGGACGAAGTGCAAAACATACTCTCCCCACATGCCTTCGGCCTGGTGGAGACAACTAGAAAAAGTGCCCTTCTGGGCACAGGTCTCCACCAGGTTATCCACAGATCCGTGCAGTTAGAGGTGAAAACACTTTTCGGCCAGTTATAGCGCCACCTTGAGGCTGAGTTGAAATTGTTCATGTGGCATTTCGTCCTCAGCCTAGTGGGAATGTGGGTGCACAATTTCAAGGAAATCACGCGATGTGTTCATGATTTGCAGCATTTTGTTTGAAACTGAGCACTCCTGTGAACTTTGGAAGCCAATCTTAACCAATCAGGATGGAGTCTGATAAATCTGAAAGACCCGTTTCGTTGAATGGCTCTAGAGAGACTGTGTACCAATTTGCGTGATGTTTGGACCAAATCTGTAGGTGTACTGTGCAAAAACTTGTTTTGCACAAAGCGGCCTCCTGGTGGCGCTATAACAGGCTGTTCTGGAAAGTTTGGGGCAGAGGTTCATCGTTGGCATCCAGGGAGTGTGTGTGCAAAATATGGCATCGACCGGGTTAACGGTGGCCGAGATTAGCTGTTCACGGACACACGGATGGACGGACGGACGGACACGCGGACGGACGGAGTGCAAAACATACTCTCCCCACATGCCTTCGGCCTGGTGGAGACAACAACACAGAGATAGCCTGAGTAGTGAGTACCAGACTGCCAGACTGCACTCAGTAAAGCCCAGATCAATTAAAAACATATAAACATTGCCTCCAGTGTTTCCAGAAGCATGAGGAATACCTTGTATCACTGTGTGATGCCTGTTAAGGCCAATTTTGACAAAGAAGGGTCCCGCACACTGTCAGAAACTTGCCAAAAATGTTGCTTTTTATTCAACGTTTCTTCATCAGGACAGACAATCTGTCGTTATAGCATTGCTGTAACGGCACCACAAGTGGGCTGTATATAGTGGAGTGCAATAGGTTTTTTTTAAAGTGCTATTTTAAAACATTATCTATACACATGTGAACTTTTCATCAGAGATCGTCTCTGATTATTTGACCCAGGTATTTACACTTTTTCACAACCTATAACTTCACCTACCAATGAGAAAGAGGGAAAGGTGAGCTTCTGGTAATGCTTCCTTAGTTCTAGAGATCATACCCACACTCTTTTTAGAGTTTAACATTTAACATTATATCAAACAACATGCCGTATTTTGAGCAGACCCCGAGTAGCTGCTGTAAGGCAAGCCAGCAGCACTGTATGTAGACAGTACAACTATATAAGCAGAATAAATGATATGATTAAGGTTATCCCCACCATTAGAATGTACATGTGTTTGGAAACGTGGTAAGGCATTATGCTGATGTGGCTACTGTGGCCTTACGGGTCTATTTGACTGAATTTGGTATATAAATCTAACACTGAACTGCCTCCCCCTGGCCAGCCGGGGCGCCTGATGGAGGGGAAAGGAACTGGTTGGAATAACGTGTTCCTTCCACGCGCTACATCCAACCAGGGAAACTACCCCCTGTCAGGTGGAAAGGAGCACTCAGGCATGAAGGAAGCATGAGTTCAAGTCCGTTGCTCTCCCCTTGTCCCCCAGGGGACTAGGTTGGTGGAGGGTGTGTAGAGCCCAGGATCACATTAGACGATTGACACAGGGGTGAAAAATGGGTTACAAAATCGTGGGATAAAAAATATATTTAAAGTCCGTTGCTCTCCCCATGTCCCCCATATATGGAGACTAGGTTGGCGGAGGGTGTGTAGAGCCCAGGATCACATTAGATAATTGACACAGGGGTGAAAAATGGGTTACAAAATCGTGGGATAAAAACGGGGGTCTGTGGCCTTATATACCTTATACCAAACTGAGCGTCCTTGAAATTAAACGGTTTGAGAACCACAGCTCCAACCTGTCTCACGCTCTCTCACTATAGTCTCTCTATGTATCTGTCTCTCTCTCACTATAGTCTCTCTATGTATCTCTGTCTCTCTCACTATAGTCTCTCTATGTATCTGTCTCTCTCTCACTATAGTCTCTCTATGTATCTGTCTCTCTCTCACTATAGTCTCTCTATGTATCTCTGTCTCTCTCACTATAGTCTCTCTATGTATCTGTCTCTCTCTCACTATAGTCTCTCTATGTATCTGTCTCTCTCTCACTATAGTCTCTATGTATCTCCGTCTCTCTCACTATAGTCTCTCTATGTATCTCTGTCTCTCTCACTATAGTCTCTCTATGTATCTGTATCTCTCTCACTATAGTCTCTCTATGTATCTGTCTCTCTCTCACTATAGTCTCTCTATGTATCTCTGTCTCTCTCACTATAGTCTCTCTATGTATCTCTGTCTCTCTCTCACTATAGTCTTTCTATGTATCTCTGTCTCTCTCACTATAGTCTCTCTATGTATCTGTCTCTCTCTCACTATAGTCTCTATGTATCTCTGTCTCTCTCACTATAGTCTCTCTATGTATCTGTCTCTCTCTCACTATAGTCTCTCTATGTATCTGTCTCTCTCTCACTATAGTCTCTCTATGTATCTCTGTCTCTCTCACTATAGTATCTCTATGTATCTCTGTCTCTCTCTCACTATAGTCTCTCTATGTATCTCTGTCTCTCTCACTATAGTCTCTCTATGTATCTGTCTCTCTCTCACTATAGTCTCTCTATGTATCTGTCTCTCTCTCACTATAGTCTCTCTATGTATCTGTCTCTCTCTCACTATAGTCTCTCTATGTATCTCTGTCTCTCTCACTATAGTCTCTCTATGTATCTCTGTCTCTCTCTCACACTATAGTCTCTCTATGTATATCTGTCTCTCTCACTATAGTCTCTCTATGTATCTGTCTCTCTCACTATAGTCTATCTATGTATCTCTGTCTCTCTCACTATAGTCTCTCTATGTATCTGTCTCTCTCTCACTATAGTCTCTCTATGTATCTGTCTCTCTCTCACTATAGTCTCTCTATGTATCTCTGTCTCTCTCACTATAGTCTCTCTATGTATCTCTGTCTCTCTCTCACTATAGTCTCTCTATGTATCTCTGTCTCTCTCACTATAGTCTCTCTATGTATCTGTCTCTCTCTCACTATAGTCTCTCTATGTATCTGTCTCTCTCTCACTATAGTCTCTATGTATCTCTGTCTCTCTCACTATAGTCTCTCTATGTATCTCTGTCTCTCTCACTATAGTCTCTCTATGTATCTGTCTCTCTCTCACTATAGTCTCTCTATGTATCTGTCTCTCTCTCACTATAGTCTCTCTATGTATCTCTGTCTCTCTCACTATAGTCTCTCTATGTATCTCTGTCTCTCTCTCACTATAGTCTTTCTATGTATCTCTGTCTCTCTCACTATAGTCTCTCTATGTATCTGTCTCTCTCTCACTATAGTCTCTATGTATCTCTGTCTCTCTCACTATAGTCTCTCTATGTATCTGTCTCTCTCTCACTATAGTCTCTCTATGTATCTGTCTCTCTCTCACTATAGTCTCTCTATGTATCTCTGTCTCTCTCACTATAGTATCTCTATGTATCTCTGTCTCTCTCTCACTATAGTCTCTCTATGTATCTCTGTCTCTCTCACTATAGTCTCTCTATGTATCTGTCTCTCTCTCACTATAGTCTCTCTATGTATCTGTCTCTCTCTCACTATAGTCTCTCTATGTATCTCTGTCTCTCTCACTATAGTCTCTCTATGTATCTCTGTCTCTCTCTCACACTATAGTCTCTCTATGTATCTCTGTCTCTCTCACTATAGTCTCTCTATGTATCTGTCTCTCTCTCACTATAGTCTATCTATGTATCTCTGTCTCTCTCACTATAGTCTCTCTATGTATCTGTCTCTCTCTCACTATAGTCTCTCTATGTATCTGTCTCTCTCTCACTATAGTCTCTCTATGTATCTCTGTCTCTCTCACTATAGTCTCTCTATGTATCTCTGTCTCTCTCTCACTATAGTCTCTCTATGTATCTCTGTCTCTCTCAATATAGTCTCTCTATGTATCTCTGTCTCTCTCACTATAGTCTCTCTATGTATCTCTGTCTCTCTCACTATAGTCTCTCTATGTATCTGTCTCTCTCTCACTATAGTCTCTATGTATCTCTGTCTCTCTCACTATAGTCTCTCTATGTATCTGTCTCTCTCTCACTATAGTCTCTCTATGTATCTCTGTCGCTCTCACTATAGTCTCTCTATGTATCTGTCTCTCTCACTATAGTCTCTCTATGTATCTGTCTCTCTCTCACTATAGTCTCTCTATGTATCTCTGTCTCTCTCACTATAGTCTCTCTATGTATCTCTGTCTCTCTCACTATAGTCTCTCTATGTATCTGTCTCTCTCTCACTATAGAGTCTCTCTATGTATCTGTCTCTCTCTCACTATAGAGTCTCTATGTATCTGTCTCTCTCTCACTATAGTCTCTCTATGTATCTGTCTCTCTCTCACTATAGAGTCTCTATGTATCTGTCTCTCTCTCACTATAGTCTCTCTATGTATCTGTCTCTCTCTCACTATAGTCTCTCTATGTATCTCTGTCTCTCTCACTATAGTCTCTCTATGTATCTCTGTCTCTCTCACTATAGTCTCTCTATGTATCTGTCTCTCTCTCACTATAGTCTCTCTATGTATCTGTCTCTCTCTCACTATAGTCTCTCTATGTATCTCTGTCTCTCTCACTATAGTCTCTCTATGTATCTGTCTCTCTCTCACTATAGTCTCTCTATGTATCTGTCTCTCTCTCACTATAGTCTCTCTATGTATCTCTGTCTCTCTCACTATAGTCTCTCTATGTATCTCTGTCTCTCTCACTATAGTCTCTCTATGTATCTGTCTCTCTCTCACTATAGTCTCTCTATGTATCTCTGTCTCTCTCACTATAGTCTCTCTATGTATCTGTCTCTCTCTCACTATAGTCTCTCTATGTATCTCTGTCTCTCTCACTATAGTCTCTCTATGTATCTCTGTCTCTCTCTCACTATAGTCTCTCTATGTATCTCTGTCTCTCTCACTATAGTCTCTCTATGTATCTCTGTCTCTCTCTCACTATAGTCTCTCTATGTATCTGTCTCTCTCTCACTATAGTCTCTATGTATCTCTGTCTCTCTCACTATAGTCTCTCTATGTATCTGTCTCTCTCACTATAGTCTCTCTATGTATCTCTGTCTCTCTCACTATAGTCTCTCTATGTATCTGTCTCTCTCTCACTATAGAGTCTCTCTATGTATCTCTGTCTCTCTCACTATAGTCTCTATGTATCTGTCTCTCTCACTATAGTCTCTCTATGTATCTCTGTCTTTCTCACTATAGTCTCTCTATGTATCTCTGTCTCTCTCACTATAGTCTCTCTATTTATCTGTCTCTCTCTCACTATAGTCTCTATGTATCTCTGTCTCTCTCACTATAGTCTCTCTATGTATCTCTGTCTCTCTCACTATAGTCTCTCTATGTATCTGTCTCTCTCTCACTATAGAGTCTCTATGTATCTCTGTCTCTCTCACTATAGTCTCTCTATGTATCTGTCTCTCTCTCACTATAGTCTCTCTATGTATCTGTCTCTCTCTCACTATAGAGTCTCTCTATGTATCTGTCTCTCTCTATACCTTACAGAGCCATGGTTGATAGAGAAAATGTACCGATGTTGAGAAAGGAAAAGAGCATGTAAAGATCTTTTCTCTGAGTTCAATTTGAAACTCAGGACTTTGCTGAATTTCTCCACAGATAGTAATGGGGCTAGTTCTAATTGCATTTGCCATGTACGGGGAACATCCGGCTTGTGCGTGCGAGCACGCCTCAGTCAATACACTGGTGTCAGATAACACTTCCTTTATACTCCTGTATTAACAGACCAAACATTCAGCATATAACGCACGCGCACACACACACACACACACACACACACAGACACACACACACAATTAACATTCATGGCGTGTCAAGTCTGCATGGGGAAGAAGACCTTCCACCACTACAGGCAGGGAGATCCTCTCCGTCACTGTAAAAATGAGTCTGACATTTATATATTTACATTCTTTATTAGGAACAGATGCCCTTAAAGACATTAATACAATATACTGTAAACACACATCTCTCTCTTAGCACATCATGGACTCTATACATTTCAAGGACACATTAGCACATCATGAACTCTATACAGTTCAGGCACTCACCAGCACCACACTATACTGTATATTACATCATACACCGGATGATCAAGGACCTCAATGGAAATGAACTGTACATTTCTTCTTCTTTTTTTTTGCGTTATCCTGTATCCTGTCAAATGTATGTTACATTTATTTCATAATCAATAAATATATCAATCAAGCAATCAATCTACCAAGTTCTACTTCAGTAAGCTAAGGCCTCATTCACACGTATCATCAAACACCAATCAAGCAAATGTTTGGTCGTTTTTTTAGGCCACCACAATGCTTTTCCAATGGGAGTCACATGGTTTGACCAAACATTTTTGTTTGATGAGTGGGGAGGGGCAGAACACCACCAGCAATCAGCAATCAAACACAAATGTTTGGTCAAACCATGTGACTCCCATTGGTATAGCATTGTGGTGGCCTAAAAAAACAACCAAACATTTGCTTGATTGGTGTTTGATACGTGTGAATGAGGCCTAAGAGAAATGTGCAAGCTCCCTATAGACAAATCCACGGAGAGCTTCCCTGTAGGCCATCTCTATGCCATCAAAGCTGCGGTGTCAAGCTGACCCGTAGCATTGATTGCATACAGTTGGCCTACAGGGCAGCCCTCTGTGGAAATCTGCATTTCTTTGAGTCCTGATCATGATTTCGTCAGGAGATGCATCCATTGTGGTCCATTAAATGTAACATTCCATCAACTACTTGGCTGCTGAATAAGGCCAAATACAACTGAATGCTATTGATTGCAGTAGGCTTCTTTTTAAGGTGCTTTCTCAAAGACTTTGCACAACGGGAGCATTCATTTTGTGCGATTAATTCACATTATTTAAACTGCCGTTTTGACATGACATCTACACAGAACGCATATATAATGAGGTTGATAAAGCAATATAATTATTTTTCCGCAGATAATTGCATTACGTGAATGAATGAGGCATCAAGTTTATACTTTAATGTGAAATATTCGCCGACGCATATCGTTTATTCGCCACGCTCCCAGTTTGTAAGGACCTTTACTCGTTCAGTATGCTGTCTCTTAGTGTTTATTTATTGTGTGTTATTTAAATGAGTTGTCATCTGTGAAGTAGACCACCTCTTTGACCCCCGTCCTGCCGTCACCAGACAAGGGGAAATAGAAAATATTCATAAAGCTGTTGGAACGCATTTGAGACAGATGGGTTAATATAGAACCACCCTTGCTGGTTGTGTACACTATGCTTGAATAGTTAATTACGTATGATGCATTGTCCCGTGGTTAATTATCCTCATTTTCAAAGCGGAGGAATTTTTGCTTCTAAGCACTCATGAAAGAAAACAACACCTGCTTTGAATGTTAGTAGATGCTTGTTCATCACAAACCCATAGAGATGTTTGTGAATTCGATGTGGGGAACAATGACCAAGAGTCTAAACGCCCCACCCCACTACTGGGAATTGGTCTAAGGGTGGCACTAAAGGAAAAGTAATTCAAAATAATTTAAGGGGCATCGTCTGGGAAGCATATATAGCATAATAGCCTTTATTGATAAGGCATAGTGGAGATAGACAGGAAACGCGATTGGCATTGGACAATCGCTTTTTGGGGTGCGATTAAGGTCACATTCATACCAGAGAGCTTTGCTGCGATTAAAACGAATCCTGCTGCGCATTGTCAGAAAGTGCGCTTCGTTTGGCAGGTGTGAAGGCTCATTCGAATCCTAATGCGCAGCAAATAACCGCATTTTACTTTTTCGAATCGCACTTGACTACGATTCGGTGCAGGTGTGAATGCAATCCGCAGTAAATAAAGGAAATGAAGCAAACATAATGTGGCGGGTGAGGAGCTGAACACAGTTGGAGACGGTTAAGGCATATTTTACGCAGCGCAAAGATGTCCCGTTACTGTGGATAGACGTGGTCGAATAAGGAGACTGAAGCCCTGATCGAAATGAGGACGTGTAGGCTACATTAATCAATTGCTTAAGAAAACACATAAAAACACTGCAGTGTATTATAGCCTACATAATATTCTGTCTGTCTGTCTGTGCGTGCCGTAAACATGGAGTGCTGTCACTGTGTGGGACTGGGGAGTTATATCAGTGCGCTCATGCAGCGCTGCGCCTCCATGCCCAAAAGAACAGTGTGTGGCGGCTGCGTGCGTAGAGAGAGAGAGAGGGGGTCCCAGACGGCACGACACATGCACGTTATGAGTGTAATTTTATCACCATAGATTTCACTGTGTAGGCTATAGTTTATGAACGGAACACATTGATAAAGGTCCCCCTTGCTGCGTTTCCAATTGCTGCGAATGACAGTGTGAAGGCAAACCGCAGCCAATTAAATATGCAAGAATCCCGTTTCCCCGCCCATACGGATCTGAGTCTACCGAAGTATTAGGTGAGAATCTGACCTTAGTGAAGGGCTAATTATCTAGCAAGACTATCCTGTCACTATAGGATAGTCTTGCCAGATAATTGGATATTTCAACCCCTCACAGTAGATTCTAGTGTGATAGGTTAAGCCTCCTGATTTGCTCACAGGTGATCAGGGCCGCCCCGGAAGGTTTCTGAAATGAATGATTACACCAGTCTCTAAACAATCAGTGGTGCGATTGTCTATATAACGTGTTTTCCCAGACACATCACAACCGCTTGTCTGTTGCCACTGAAAGTTTAAATGATTATCTGCGTGCCGTTTAGGTGCAAATAGATTTCAAAACTTTGTGTGACTCCTGTCATGTGAGCCCAGCTTTAGTCATCTCTTATACATTCTATTGTGAGAGGTATAAACTATAGCGTCAACCTTAACAGTGATGGCATTCAACCACTATAACATTCTGATGAGCGAATAAGCAAGTCACACTGTTTGATCCCACATAATTTGTTAAAAGCTCACACAAGTTGTTGGCTTTTAGATCTATTTACATCAAATGTTTGCCACAGAATACGGACGCCATGGTTCATGAGGTTAAGCATTATGTTATATAATTGTAATTCTCTTTTTGTTTTTATTTCTTCCCCAACCTTCAGGATGAGAGTCGTTTGAGGACCACCGTAATGGAAATCCAACCAGTTGACCACAGGGAATACAGCAGGAGGCTGATCAGCAACATCCGCAGAATGGCCAGCTGCCACCCCAATCTCGACCCCCCAGTCGTCAAAAAGGCCTCCTCCAGATAAGACTACAGTATCTCTTTAACAGCTGATCTCGGAGCAGCCTTTCCCAGCAAAGAGATAAGCACATGTTTGGACAGAAGTGTCTTCACACATTGACAGTTTCCAGAAAATGACTGTTACAACAATATCTTTGTAAAAAAAGTATATATATACGTTTGCCCATTGTGCTTTGATTTCACTGTGTGTTGCAATTTAGACATACTTTAAACATACATATTTTATTTTGTTTTATTTTATTTTATTTTTTAATTGTCGCTATCGCTTGATTTGGAATTTGTAAGAAAGAACATAGTAGATTGCTCAGAGGGCATATGCTGCGTGTTAATTTATCTTACTCAATACATAATAATGAGCCCTCAACTTTAAAGTGAATGTGTTTTTGTTGACTCTGCTTTTAGAAAGCAGCGAGCCACGGACAATGTCTCTAGTTTTCTTTTAAATATTGTTTTAAAAAATATGATCACGTGTATTGTGATGCAGGTGCATGTGTGCATTCGTGCCGTTGGTCACTTGAGTGGCTCGTGTGTGTGTGTGTGTGTGTGTGTGTGTGTGTGCGTGCGTGCGTGTGTGTGTGTGTGTGTTTAATTTATCTTTACACACATCTTGTTTATGTTCATCTCTCAGTGGGTGTTTATGTCAAACAGGGAGAGAAGTTAGTGATTAAAAAAAGAATCATGTTTAGTTAAAGAGTGTCTGTCTCTATCATCTGCCCCGCTAATGGAGCCGTGTGCTTACTGTACATGTATGTACTGTATGTAACTGTCTATTCTCAGGGTTTGTTTTGGCATACAAAGCAAAACAACTGAGCTAGGGGTAGACGTTTTCTTAACCGACCGGGAAAGCCGTTGGCTATACTTAGTGTGTATAAATTCATATCATACATCATACAACAATTAGAGAGAATAGCTTGTACTGTATAAATTACTTCATCATCATACAACAATTAGAGAGAATAGCTTGTATAAATGATTTCATCATCATACAACAATTCTCAAGAATAGCTGATCTGCAAGCTTGTAGATGTACTGTTGCATTGAAAATTTGAAAATGAACATTTTACAATTTTCATTCTGACCAGAAGCAGGGATGATATATCTCCACCGGCCATGAAAACTAATGACCGGGGGGCATATATCATGTTTTTTTCTTCCCCATCCCCCAACAAATGGAACCCTGGTGATGTGATTGTTTGATATGACGTTCTCTGCTCCATCTAGTTCCACTGTAGAAGCAGGTGAACTCTGATGCCAATGGAAGCTCCCTAGGGCACATGATATGCACACATCCATTGTGGAAGTCTGGCTCCATGCTGCCTGCTTGCTGAACTAATGTGCCACATCAGTCTCCGCACCACACAGGATGGTTAGGAATGAGCCATTCTCTCCTTTCAGCCAACACCAGAAGGATTGGATTCACTGGCTCATTGGATGAGAGATAATGGAATCCTGTCCTCGTCTTATTCTACAACAAAATACCTGTTTACAGTATGAATCTTTTCTATGATGCTGTTTAAAGAATAATGTTTTATTCTCATAAATCAAACATATTATGCTACTACTACCATTAGCCACTTAAACCTTATATACGTCATTGACCAGGGTCCTGTCCTTTTTCCCTCTGCACCAAATCTCTATTTTGTTTTTCGCGGGTTATTAAATTTGGGCAGAATCGGAATGCTAGGGTAGTTAATTCAAGCAAGTGATTTCAAACCACGGTTGTTTTATTGTGGAATGACGAAGAAATCATGCTTACATCATATGCACTATATTTTGGTAGAACATCACGCAAACATGCCGTGGTGATAATTATTTTCTTAAACGCAATCAAAGAAAATTAATAAACCAAACTCATCTCTTAAAACAACTCAATCTTCCATATCACCGGACAGCTGTTTTGACAAAAGGACTGCTTTTGTTTTATTGTTTGATAAAACTTCTGACATGGATCGTTCTTTGGTAAAGATATTTTCTTCCTTTTTCCCCCCCCATTCACATTTTTAAATCAGTGGAGGTACAATAATAATTCTAGACATGCAGGGGGAGATAAAGAGCAAAGCCTGTAACTATTGGGGTGTTGGAACAGCAGGTGCACTCTGCCCTGCAAAGCCAAAGATTTCTGAAAAACGGGTTTAAAAGTGTTTCAACTGGTCAGCCAAACGAGATATCGGCATCTCAGTTATATTACACTAATTGAATATCCGTTCTTGAGGTAATTATTTATCCCCCAAAAATCACAAAGTTAAATTTGACCTTTGGGATGCATAAATAAGTTGGTGTTAGATTAATTGTCTTATTCTTTTTTTGGGTGTCATCAGAGCTGTGATGCATCAATAACTTGCAAGTACTTTTACTTATACTTTGCTACATCTTAGATCCAAATATTCTACTTTCTGGATTATTATTACGACACATGGCCTACATTAACCACTTCAGCCCTATATACATTTCGACCATTCGATAATGGCAGATGAAGCTCACAATTGAGCTTGTAGATCTTGTATTTTCAAACGATTTTTATACATTTGAAGTACCAAAAGCACTGACCCCAACATCTGTGACGTAGAACCAGTGACCAGGACACGGCTACACAACGTTGAACTTGAACACCAACATCTGGCGATACATGAAAAAAGGGGATTTAGCGGACAACCCAGTCTATTAGCGTCTAATCTATAAGTGCTGAATCCACTCAGTTGAGAATAAGTTATAAATCCACTCACTCCACTGTTAGAATGACCATTTAGAGAGGTTTAGTTGTGCAGTAGTAACGGTAAGATGGTAGACCATTTTGTTTTTGTGTGCAGACAAAGTTTGTTGAAAATGTGCTGTCACTTTAAGACGGAGCATCTCATCTATATTGAGAATCCCCCTCTGACTGTTTTACATTACTTTGGAAGATATTGTTCACAAGAATTATCTGTAGCCTAGAGGGAGAATGAGACATGACTTTTTCTCTTGTGTGCTGTTTACACTCAAGACGCCGGAGTACAAGGAAGACCATTTGGAGGTGACATTTTTCTTTAGTGAGGTGCGACTCAAGGGCGTGACACTGATTCACGTTGGCAGGACTGTCTCATTTATGCTCAGAGTCTGTCGCACACAGCAAAGTACTCACTAGCATCAGTACCATCATCTACTCCTCGCTGCCGGCGAGCCATGCTGTGTGTGTGAGGAGGTTTCATCCCCATTTCACCTTTTGCTCAACTTTCTCCATTATCTCCTCCTGCTTTGTAGAGAGAGGACATTCTATTTAGTTATTTTAATGTATATTTCTTTCAGTTCAGGAAGGTCATGATTTCTATTCGTGTGTTTTTGTTTTTCTCTGAGGCGGCAACAGCAATCGACTCATAATCTATCTGCCAGGTCTAGCCAGCATTCACTAAATCCAGGTTTCATATTTAAGTGTGATTTATATATATATATAATGTATATTTATATATTCATACGTGGCAGAGTATTGCACAGTACATTGGGTATTACACTGTAGTCAATGGTGAAGGGACGGGGGGAGTGTTTGACGAATGACGGAAGAGCTATGCTCCTTTGAGGAAGTACTGTAAATGACTAATAACCCAGGCTAACAACAGTGTTTGACGTCTATGGCACTAATCTTTCAAAAGATTACTGGATCAAAGGTTGGACGATTTCAATGACCAAAGAGGGAAAAAAGACTAGTTGTAGAATAAATGTTCCATTACTGCTGATATGCAGAGTGCAGAGAGTGCATCTGTACGCACCTTGTACTGAATGACGTGCGTTCAGCACTTTTCAAAGTCAATTCCAAGGTAAAGCCTTGTCCGTGATTGAGACTTAAGATTGACAGAGAGGCTTCAGTCTGCCGACCCCAGCGCACCACCTCTGAGGAGGTCCCATTATGTGGCAGCAGGAAACTCAATGAAGAGATTACATTTCATTCTTAATTTCCCCTGTAGTATTAACCCCTCAAGAATTTTATCAAGGAGTAACACAGTAGAGAATTGAATTGGTGCATATCTTCTTTTACTGGGATATGTGACTGTAGTTCCTTTTCCCCTCTCTGTCTCTCTCTGTGTATTCCATTCCAACCTCTATTTTATTACTTGAGAACGAACAGACCAGGAGACTCGAGTTTAAATGACTTTGTTGGCAAATAAAGTGAACCAGCCAGGCGTGACTTATTATGGCTGACACTTGCAAGTTATTGATGCATCACAGCTCTGAACTGATGACAACCAAAAAAAGAATAAGACAACAACAACAGTATTATAGTCATGTCTCACCCATTGGTGAACAGCAGTGGTTTTCAACCTTTTCCTTATCAAGGCTCATTATTTATTCGTCATTTGAGCCACAGTACACCATTTTGATGAGATTTAGCCTCTCAGAGCCAAGACTTAGAATATTTTATTATCGTTTTGTCCACAATTCCAT
The DNA here is from genome assembly GCF_964188405.1 of Protomyctophum parallelum. NCBI lineage: Eukaryota > Metazoa > Chordata > Actinopteri > Myctophiformes > Myctophidae > Protomyctophum > Protomyctophum parallelum. Next base: position 76,688,126 of record NC_139697.1, on the reverse strand, counting down.
GCTGTATTATTCATGTTGGTACACCACAGAGACAACAGGCAGATGATCGATCAAACATAACAATTATTCTACATTCTCTAATTGTTGTAGACTACTTGTACTGTAAATGAATGAATGCAGATGTTTAACAATAATTTAACTATTGAGAGCGTCAATAAAAGTGTTCCAATGGATCGAATAATGTAGCTATTGTTTAGTCACAAGCTCGTTAATACTTTTCATTGGTCAACATTTATGAAACTCACTGACCTCACCACTTTAACTTAAAAAAAAGTAGATCTATAAGCTCACACAAGCTGAAGAATGCCAACAGCAACGATCTCCTGTTGCATGATGGTACAGTGCACGCTCAGCATACTGTTTTTGACTTGCAGGTTGTTAGGTCCAAGTCATCTCTGATAGCCCTGCAGCACATTTTAATACACACTGACTGTCTGTCTCTACTTTTGATTTTGAAGTGCCCACAAGGACACGGTACCCTTGAAAAGGTATTTATAGAGCTTTTCTCTCTCTCTCTCTCTCTCTCTCTGTGTGTTCGTTCCTCCCTCCATGTGTCTGTCTCTGTCAGTGTATTGGTGCATCTCTATTATCCCAAACTAGCACAAGAAATGTGATCTGTTAAAGTTACACAAAAATGTGCAGTTTCTTCCCCTACACACACACACGCACGCACGCACGCGCACACACACACACACACACACACACACACACACACATACCTAAATGTCCATGGTAGGGATGTGAAAAAGTCAAAAACACTGTCAAAGACGTGTCAGTTGCCTGGTATTCCTATTCTTGCTATTAATGTTGCAAATGATTGTGTTTGCAGGTGAAATAATATTGGCAGCTAAGGCAGGAGACAGAAGCATCTTATTATTATTATTATTATTATTACCATTTTCTTTTAATTAAGATGCCTGTTATATCTCTCCTATGGTAGGCCTACCACATACGGAATGGAATTGTGGACAACTAATGGACCTTGATATGAAAAGGTATGAAAACCACTGCCCTAGAAAATATAGACAGTGAATTGGTAGACAGACACTCCCCCCCCCCCCCCCCCCTAGACACTCCCTCCCTGAGCAGGCTTCAAGCCAAGCGGGCTCTTTAAAATCCTCCGGTAGCCACGCCCCCTCCCCACAGGTGCGCTGCAAACAAACAAACAGACACGAGATCTTTGGTAGTAAAAATAGTGAATTAAACAACTTATAATGTAACTTTACACCTCATGGAAGTTGAGTGGAGTAGTCTGGGTTGCTAGGAAGTGAAAACTGCTCAGTCACGACTCACAAGTGTGTGACAGTTTGAAAGAGAAATTAATTCATATTCATATAACAACGACGTTTTGTTCCGCAGACTGCAGGTGAGTTAGCTTAGCTACCTAGCATTATCACGTCTGTGTGTGTGTGTGTGTGTGTGTGTGTGTGTGTGTGTGTGTGTGTGTGTGTGTGTGTGTGTGTGTGTGTGTGTGTGTGTGTGTGTGTGTGTGTGTGTGTGTGTGTGTGTGTGTGTGTGTGTGTGTGTGTGTGTGTGTGTGTGTGTGTGTGTGTGTGTAGTGTGCGCGGTAGGGGTATAGTGAGTGACATGAACAAACAAAGCCAAGGTGCTTGAAGTCTTGCACATCAGCACATGGGTTCTAATTACACAATAAATATATAAATAGGGGTGTCACAGCACCTGAGCAACAAAATCCTTGTATCAGACTTAATTCTTAAATGTTTAAGTTTTGTGATATTGAACCACTAGAATTTCGCGGGCGCTTCGCGGCCGCTCATCCCAGAGTTACTTTGCCTCGCACTATGGGAAGAAGGAAATTGCGGGAGTTGACTCCACATGTAGTAACATATGGCCGGGTTATTAGTTATTATTATGTGTCCTTATTAGTGTAGTGCAGTGTAGTCAACACGTTATGGCTGATTGATTGATTGATTGAAATATTTATTAACAGTTTGTAGAATTTACAGTACATTTTAAGCACAAACTCAATACAAAGACTGTCAACTGTGAGTGGACGACCCAATTAAGCATTACACTTGTTTACAACAGGGTCCACATTGTTCAATTCATCAAAACATTTAAAGACATACAAACATTTAGAGACATACCAACACATACACACTATGCCCGGTATTTGCTCCGATTATGCTGTCGGGGAGCATTTTTGGCGCTGGCCGACAAAACCCCTGATCTGACGTTACTGGTAGATCGTGATCTACCTTTTGGGCACCGCTTAACTCAACCTTTTTTGTCCCAGGGCACACTTTTTCATAGCCTAAAAATCTCGGGGCACACCTAGATATACGGTTTGTGTACACTGTATATATATATACCGGTGTGTATATATAGTAAATATATATATTATATATATAATATATATATATATATATATATATATATATATATAAATATATATACATATAGAATATTAGTGGTCCATGACATGAAAATGTTTGAGAACCACTGCTGTAAAACAACATTGGACAATGATGTTTGACAGTCAGCAATATTGTTGCTTATTCTAGATTTATTTTCTGACTTGATCTGGGGCCTATTTCACGAAACTTGGATTAGAGATTAAGCCGGGCTTTAACACATATCCTGGCTTAATATATCCTGGATCAGTGCTTAACCGGTTTCATGAAAGCTGGTTGATCTTGCCAGATTAACTTAACCAGTTAACCTGGATATGTTGAGGCTTGATTCGGTTTCATGAAAGTGATGCTACATAAGTTACCATGGAAACGAATGCTTTGGATTTAGCCTGCTCCGGACCAGGCTAACAGCCAGGTTTAACCTAATCCTGATGTCTTTACTGTTCATTAAGCAGTCAAACTGATCACAAACCAATGATGTTTTCCAGATTTATTAAATTATTATGGGTTTATGTTGCCTTATTTGCATCGGTCTGCATTAAAGGACTAATTTAAGCACTATATAAAATCAAATAACCAAAATATATAGGCTGCACAACATCATGACAGCTTGTGAGCTTGTAGATCAGCTGCTTTTGGTGAATGTTCCCCATGAATAGGTTTGCTGTCGTGCAAGTGCAGTGCACGGTTAAGAAGAATTATTATATTATATTATTATTATTATTATTATTTGTAAAAGTGAAAACCACTAAATGTTACCATTACTCATTGTTTTACAACATATTACCATTGTAACGTTTCACCCACTACTAGTCCTACATACTTACACCTAGAAACCCCATTCAAACCTATTTAGGTTCATCCTACGGTGGACATGTGTGCCTGAAAAGGAATCTTTGAAATGTTTCATAGTTTTAGAAATATAGTGCTTTCAAATTTGAGACATTTATAGGCAGATAGTGGCACTTTCACCTAGAAACTCCATTCACACTTTGTAAAATTCAGCTTACTGTGGAGACACATGCTGGAACTTTTTACTTTGAAATGTTTTGTAGTTTCTGAGTTATTTAACTTAAACGCCCAATGCATTCTCAATGGCAATAGCACAAACTTTGGCATGCTCCCATGACCCTCACCAGTCTGGCCCCTGTCTGGACAACAACCCCCTTCCCCAAAGGTAGCTCCCTCAGAGGAGGGAGTTATGGCCAAATATCACAATGCGACAATATCATTATGCTTACAATATTAAGAATTCTGTTTTAAGTTAATAGTAGTGGTAAAATGTAAACTATATTTTTGGGGTAGTTAATCATTCAGTCTATCCACTATTGAGAGTATGTTCTCTCTTTAATTACAGCAGCAGTATTTATTTTAGAAGCTTAAGTCCTTGTATCAGTAAGTCTTGAATAGATTAGTAAAGATAATGAGATATACAGAAGGGGGCTGTAATGCAACTATTAAGGATGCAAACTGCCTTAATACCCCATGAAGAAGAAGGATCACTAAATCTGTGTTCTACAGAATGGGTCTAGAGACAAAAAGCCAGACTGTCTATTAAGCCAGGCTTGCTGATCCCGGCTCGCCAAATCCACCAATGCTGAGCCTCGCTTGGCTTTAGTGGAACGGAATAAACCAGGCTGTAAAGATCAGGATTTAAAAAGCCTGGCTTTGGCCTAAATCCTGGATTAGTTAATCCAAGTTTCGTGAAACAGGCCCCTGGCCTGTTAACATTTTCATAGACCTGGTTGCTTGTTTCCCTCTCAGTCAATGTGGCAACCCTGGTCAATGCCGTGTTGACTGTTCTGTATGATGATTTAGCTTAGCACACAACAACTAGGAGGATGCAGCAGGCCGTCATGTTTAACAGTATTTTGCGCAATTTATGTCCCCGAATTTATGGATATGGACTTATGGCTCCATCGCTGCCTCTTTCTTTAGTAGAAGTAGAAATGTAACGTGTTGCTGACTGTTTACGGTACCTCCCTCTCACACGCGCGCACGCGCACACACACACACACACACACACACACACACACAGCTGACGTCCTCTCCCACCGACGTCAGCTGTTCATTTATCTCCTTATTCATACACGCTTTGAGCTGAGAGAAGCTATAAAGCGCCTTTTAAATATGACAATGCTGTATATATATCAGCTGCACAGTTCAGGCAAGTGTCTGTGGCATATGTAACTTTAACAAAATAGTTTTGACAGCTTAAATCCGCGCGGCAGTGTTGTGTGTGTGTGGGACACGGGGTGTGTGTGTGTGTGTGTGTGTGTGTGTGTGTGTGTGTGTGTGTGTGTGTGTGTGCGTGCAATCAGAAGTACTGGCAGTAGCGAAATAACAAACGCAATCTGTCTAATCGTAGTAGTTAGGTACAAACCAAGTAGTTTCTAAGAACAATGTTAATGTAACTAAGACATTCGCTGAGCGACCTATATTTTAAATGCAGAGATTTAGAAGGAATAAGCGAAATGGTGAGGCGACTATAGGTAAGGTTTCTCTGCGGAGAGGGAGAGCCATAGGGGAGATCACATTACAGCAGCCAAAGAGGGAGGGGGGGGCTGAGAGCTAGTGACGGGTGTGGCTTGGTTGAGTTGGTTGAGTTTTCATTGGCTAGTGGCCACAGGCCACATGGGCACATCTTTTCATTGGCTAGTGACACACTTTTGCGCCACGTGACAACTTCTCCAATATAGAATAGATGAAGTGTTACAACCTGAATTGCATTTCTATCTCAATTTCTTTCACCCTATACAGTACTAGCCCTAGAACGGCTCTTGTTGTTACATACAGTATGTAACAACAAGAGCCGTTCTAGGGCTAGTACTGTATAGGGTAGTATGATCTCATGCATTCTAGGTCTAATACAGTATACATGTCCTATACAGCTTCCTTCCTAAATGTATTATTTATCCGATTTTAAAAACTAACATTACGTATATACATCTACTGTACAACATTATACTAGGCTCAGGCTGTGTATGTTGTGACAGGATACCGATATAAGTACCGATATGTACTGCACGTATACCAGTGGTTCCCAAACTTTTTCATGTCAAGGACCCCCAAATTGACACTAATTAGCCCACGGACCCCCATTTTAAGAGATATGCCCTAGCAGTGATTCTCAACCTGTTTGATTTCAAGGACCACTAGTTTGACATGCAGTCTACCGACCACCATTTTTTTCAACAATGTATTTATTGATTTTTACTTTTTCCACACAAATGACAATACAAATATACAAAAAACAACAATGAACATTACAAGACAATTACTCATATAAGAAAGCAAAACAACAATAACCAAAAGAAAAACAACAGCACTACTCTTCTTCAGCTTCATCCAAATTACTCATGCAAAGAAAACAAAACAACAATGACCAAAAAAGAAAAACGACAACAGCACTACTCCTCTTCAGCTCCATCCATTAAATGTGACAAATTATTGTTCTTATTATCTTATAAAACGGCCCCACACCTCCTGAAACATTTATTTCCTTAAGAAACAGACCCCCATTTAATGGCATTTCTATCTCTGGTACCCACTTTTCTTTGTGACCACCGCGCTCTGACTCATGGTGCGTTACACGTTCAAATCATGCAATAGAAATATCTCTGGGACCCCCAAATCAATGTTAATTTAACTCTGAAAGTGTACAAATGGAACCAAATGGACCCATAAGGGTCCAGTTGGTTCCAAACTATCATTTAGCTGTCCCCGGACCCCACTTTGGGAACCACTGCTGTATACTAATGGCACTAGGCTGTATATGTTAACCGGAAGGCTGTATTTGTGACAGGGTACATTGTACAGTATGTGGCTCTTGGTCAACTCACTTTCTTTCTTTCTACCTTACCGTTCTTACTTCTACTCAAAGCGTATGATGTCTCAACCTGCTCCACAGGTACACAAGCCAAGGTGATGACCCCAGACCCCCATGCTCAGCTTCTTCTCAGCTCTGAGTCCATTCGACGGTGACATGCTGTGAATGCTGGATCCTATAGAGCCTGCCCTAAATCCCTGACCACTGCACTACACCAGAATGATGTGTGCAGTACTATACATCAAAGTCTGAGTGAGAAGATGGCAGCAGGGAGAATGAGGCTGGACGGTGCCATTGATACTGGAAGGAAAGTATACTGGCCAGCTAGCCAGATGTATGGAGGATGGAGATGACCGGAGATGCCGCTGTTTGACCTATCACTTCACAACTGATGAAGTAAAGGAAAAGATGGCTCAAGGTAGGAACAGTACTGTTTTTTGCTTCTTCGCTGCTGCTGCTGCTGCTGCTTGTGTTGTACTGCTGCTGTGTGTATACTAGTGTGATTCAAGCTGGTACTAATACTGTCATTTTGGGACCCAATAACTGTGTGGCAATGAAACATGTTCAGTAACTGTTTCTGGCTCTGGAATTCAATGCTGATGTGAATCTATCGTTTGTATGTTGTATCTGCTGTTGAAGGTGTGAGTTGTAACAGGGAACAATATTGTGTATGCATGTGGCTCTTGATCACTTCAATACTCCTATGAGTGAATTTGCCACTTCCTTTTGGTTCGATCTAGAGGTTTTGGGCTTTATATTGACAGCTTATAGCTGGGAGACCCCAGTACTGTTCAGAACATGTTCTTCTGTTTACAAACTGTCAACTTGACATTCCATCTGACCCAGTATAGGGGCGGCGGTGGCTCAGGGGTAGAGTGCCTGGATGGTAACCGTAAGGTTGCCAGTTTGAACCCGGGCTCCCCCAGAGTTACTGTCGAAGTGTCCTTGAGCAAGACACTGAACCCCTAATTGCTCCCGATGTGCTAGTTGGTGCCTTGCATGGTTTCCGCTGCCATCGGTGTATGAATGTGTGTGTGAATGGGTGAATGTAATGCACAATCTCTGTAAAGCGCCTTGGATAAAGGCGCTATATAAATGCACCATTTACCATTTATTTACCATTTACCAGTAAGGCCTGATGTAAATGCAGCTTAGTTTAGAGGGAAGTTTAGTTGAATACAGTTACAAGCTTTGTGTGACCGTGATGCGAAAAAAAATTTTTTTTACCGCATCAAAGTTTAAGCTGAGAAAAACTCAACTAGTCTAAATCGACCAATTTCATTTTCAACCAACTATAATGATTAAAATATTCAATTATTTAAATGCAATGCAGTTGTTCAACTTGGGTTGGCTCTCACAGTGTCAGTTTTCTCCCCATCAGTTCTGGGTGCCTGATGCAGTGCATGCCCTGCCAGCCTCATCCTTCTGTCTCTGACCTGAGTCTCTGTGACCCGAGCATGGGTTTTGAACCGGTGGTATTGCAGGTGGTCCATGGCCATTCATTCAGAAAATCATCAGGTATAGCCGGGATCAGGCATTCCTGGAATGAGCAACATAGCTAAATTTGTGGGTAGCGCCTCCAAAACAATTGCCCTAACTTCTTGGAAGCCATAGGTGAAAGAACAAGATTGTTTTAATAATGCACAGGTAGCCAGTGACGATAAGGCAAGATTTGATAAATGAGCGTTAATCCAGAGGAACAGCCAAAACCCGAAATCCTCAGTTCACGCGCACGTGGTCTTTAGTGACTTTATGGCTCATAATGGGATAAAGTATGATGTTTGGAGCTTAATAAAACATTAATTAGATTTCCCGCTAAACAAAGCGAGCTACTATAGCTGTGTGACCCTTAGTAGAACAGGGGTGATTAACACTTCCGGTTCAAAGATGAAAACAAGAGCTGTTCTTTTCTGCTCATTTATCTGGCATCGTACATTTATCTGGCATTGGTCACCTACCGCCCCCTATGGTAACCAATGTTCAAGGTGTTAAGGCAAATGGTTGGTATTCAGCCTTGCTTTGAGTTGCTTAGCGGATTGGATGATTGGACTCTCCCACAGTAATAAGGTAAAAACAACACATATTGGGCTTTTCTTTTTTGGGGGGCTTTTTGCCTTTATTGATAATGTACAGTAGGTAGACAGGAAACGGGGAGAGAGATGGGGGGAAGACACACAGCAAAGGTCGTCGGGATCGGGACTTGAACCTGTGACACACTGTGATGCTGGATTACCAGCCAAGGTGCCTGGACCACTAAACCGGCCCAGGCCATATATTGGCTATTTTTACACATTATTATTTTTACACAGTATTAGGGAACACAATAACATCTGGAAGATCCATACACAGCCACAGCAGCTTAGTATGGTATGCAGTATCTCTCACAGGCAAGACAGAACGTGTCATGATTGAAGGCAATCTCAATGCAGTAAGATATCGGGATGAGATTCTGGAGCCAGCGGCGATCCCATTCAGAATCTGGGACCTAATGTCATCCTTCTGGATGACAACGCTCGCCCCCACAGAGCCAGGATCATCACAAAGTAGGCCTACCTCCAGAATTTGGGAATGGAGAGGATGTAATGGCCTCACTGCTGTGAGTCCCGACCTCTGGGATCAGCCTTGGTCAGCCTTGGGCGTGCTGTATGTGGTAGAATGACCAAAAGAACCACGTTGGCTGACTTGCAACAAATTCTGGCTGAGGAATAGGATGCCATCTCACAGCAATATGTGGCTAGGTTGGTGACCAGCCAAGCTGTTGAGGCTGTGTATGGATATTCCACACGGTACTGAGTTCTCTAACACTGAGTGTAAAATTAATAAAGTGTACAAATGGCCAAAATGTGTTTTGTTTCTCCTAATTACTGTGTCGGAGTGCAATCTTCCAATCTGCTAAGCAACTCAAAACAAGAGTGAATACCAACCATTCACCATTTTGGCAGCCATAGACTTGGCTGCCACATTACATCACATCTAGTGCTCTAAACAAACATTAAAAGTAGACTTGGCTGCCATATGATGTAATTTCAAAAGCCAGACTTTGGAGGGGCTAGCGCCTCTCAAAAATACATAAATTACTAGAAAAAGTGCTCCTCGTTTGGACAATGTGTAGGATTTAGTTTATTTTGCAAAAATTGTTGTGATGTGCAAAGTTTCACAGCGTTTGACATTGTGTTCATGATTTGAGGCATTTTGTTCAAAACAGGCCACACCTGCAAACTTATAGAATATAAAAATCACACCCGTGTGAAGTGAGGGGCGGTAATATATTAAAGTCTCATGTTGCTATGATTAGGTGATGTAATAATGATGTAAAACAAACTGTGTCAAGACTCTCTTTATTGTTAATGGCATTTAATGTTTGTGTTAGGGACAAGATGACGTACATTTTCCATTCATTGTCGATGGCGTTTTTAGAACAAACATTGAACTAAAAACAAACATTAATTTCTCTTCATTCTAATATAAAGAAATGTGTTGCAAAAAATAACGCTATAACAGGCCGCTCTGGAAGATTTGGGGCAGAGGTTTGTCGTTGGCATCTAGTGTGTGTGTGTGTGTGTGTGTGTGTGTGTGTGTGTGTGTGTGTGTGTGTGTGTGTGTGTGTGTGTGTGTGTGTGTGTGTGTGTGTGTGTGTGTGTGTGTGTGTGTGTGTGTGTGTGTGTGTGTGTGTGTGTGTGTGTGTGTGTGTGTGTGTGTGTGTGTGTGTGTGCAGTTAAGCAGCGACTGGGCCATTGGTACCAGAGATTAGCTGTACACGGACGGACGGACGGACACACACACACCGACTGACGGACACACAGACACACACACTCACACAGTGCAAAACATACTCTCTCCCCAATCCCCATGCCTTTGGCCTGGTGGAGACAATAAGCACACATAATTTGCGGGGTGAAAGTGCTGGATTCCATTGCAAGGTACATTGTTTTGATAGTTGTTATGTTTCCAGGTCTATGTGTCATTCCATATTGGACCAGTCTGTCTCTACAGCTAGTTAACTCCCCCAAGCACCCGAGGGCCTGTTAGTACTCGGTGGTCTGCCATGTTTAGCCCACTGACTATGAATCACAGTGTGTGTACTTGACATTACTGCCAACCAGTTTCCCAAAGCATAACGTGATTTGTTTGCTTTTTGGGGACACCTCACAGGATTCCATTCATTTCACTTACACTTATGCAAATCAACTTGTCTTGAAACTTGATATACCATACCGTTGGTTATTCGGCATGCACAATTCCATTGCACGTTGTGTTATTGTAGCGTTTTTTTTTTAATGCATCTGTAAGCAGCAAAGTCATCAAAAATAGTCCCTGTGGAAAATAATGTATTTAATATGTTGACCCGGATATATTTCTACTTGCAAAAAAGAGATTTCTACTACTTTGTACTACTAGGACTTTGCAGAGGAAAGTTTTATGCAAATTTTCCCCGGAGAAATTATGTTCTGTAAATTTTAATGACTTTGGAGAGGATGCTATGAATGTGTATGATTCTAATGTGTATGAATCTAGAATGCGTCGCATCGCTATTTTCAAATGGCCGAAATGTGGTTAATGTATGTTTTGTAATAATAATCCAAATACAATCCAAGTACAAAGTACTGTAACTAGTAACTAAAGTTTTCAAATATTTGTAATGGAGTAAAAGTACAATATTTGCCTCTGAGATGTTAGTCGAATAGAAGTAAAATTGGAAATACTCAAGTAAAGTACAAATACCTCAAAAGTATACTTAAGTACCCGGACAGGTGTCAACCCACAGAGCCTAGTCCTTCCATGTGCCAGAATGGTACCTCCCAGTCCCGGCAGAATAGTTCAGGAAGAACGGATTGTGTGGCCCTGGTTTTTCCCTAATGGGACTTATCGAGGGTAGCTACTGGGACGTAAGTCGGGACTTGATCACTCCCGGCTGGGTCACCTGAGTGAGGGGTATGATGTTGCGAGACCCGAAACCCCGATGACCTTGGGATACATCACTGAGGATACGTCCCAGGTGCATCCATTTATGTGTGTATTTTGTTATATTATAGTACAGTACTTGAGTACACGTTACTAGGGATGGAGCTTGTTAATTTGTATTGATAACGATCACCTTATCGAGCAGGCTTATCGAGCCGGGTACTTATCGAGCCCACTATCGATTTTCGGGCTCCATCCCTACACATTACTTTCCACCACTATTATGAAGTAAAGGTCAGGCTAAAGCAGGCTGTACAGTAGCTGAATTCTACATGGCTCCATACCATTATCGGTGATGTAAATAGGTTTTCAATGTAATGGGTCCCGGGACCCAGGGGTGGTCTTTTAGATGGGTCCCAGGGACATATTATGAGTCCTATTTCAACAACGTTAAAGTACAGTACTGCATCCCAGGACCCCCGGAGGGCGACATGTTTGTGTCCTTTCTCAATTTAGTGAGTCTAAGGATGCAGGATGGCATCACTGCCATATATCAAACCACGAGGCATTCATACACAACGTTTAATTACATGATGTGACCGTGATAGGTAGAAGAGCAGTGACAGCAAATAGAATCAGGGCGTGGAGCAACAGATAGAAGTGATGCATTACACATACATTAATTTGTTCACGTACCTCATACTACATTAGAGGAGTGTCGTTGATATTATGGGTTGCAGGCATGCAAACAAAAAATAAACCAACCTATACCTACAGTAGTATACCCATACCATACCAACTAGGGGTGTAACGATGTAGTAACTGCATCGAAAAAACGATTTTAATTCCATGAATAGAAGTATATCAAAATGAAAACTCTAAATATCATATCGTTTTGAAGTGCTAATAATCTGTATCGAATCGTTTTGCAATGCAAATAATCAATGGTATTAATACTATAAGCATTTGTGTGTTGTATTTAGCAATTTTAAGAAGGAAAAAAGTAAATACAGGATTAAGTACTTTTCCATTCCATATCACTTTTTTTCAAATATAATGTCCATGTATTTGCCAGAGATAAATGTTTCCCTAGAAAAACCTGCTCTATCCACCTGTTTCACACAGATGTCCCAACACGTTACTTCCTATTGCATAAAATCTTGGTTGTATCTCTTTTTTCTTGTATCTGTCCAGTGTCTCGTACTGCGGTGTGGTAGCCTAGTGTCTTGTAAAACTGAATTTCCCTTGTGGGATCAATAAAAGTCTATTTATCTTTACACAAAAACGAGAGGGCTAAAATGGTAGTCTTCTGACTGGAACCTTTTAACGCCTCACCTTTTTAATGAATAAAGTAATTTTGTCCAATATGTAATTTGGGGTGGTTGTAATTTGTCCGCCTCTTCTATTGAGACATTTAGATCGTGTCAAATGTCACCTACAGTAAGCCGGATACCAGGTTCAAATCCGGGGTTACAGTTACATAGTGCTGCTTTAGTGCTGCCTTTTATGAGCACTTTTGCATTGTGTTTCAGCCGTCTCATTTTGGTGAGTGGGTTGGTTTTCTCTTTTTCCCCTCCGACTATTAGCCTCCACTCCAACCAATGCAACAAAGGTTGCTGTTTTTATTGCTTTGTTGAGCCATGGTTTGAACCCTTCTCTCACAACAGATATTATTGATTCAGCCAGAGTGCATTATTCAAGTCAAATGTGTACATTATTTGTCTAAATTAGTTTAACGTCCTCATTCACCGATATCGATATTTTGTTTTTCTCAAAATTGTGTTCTTAAAGATGGGGTGCCATAGTTTTGTTTTGTATGTGTCTATGGTGCTAACATTACTCTTTACCCTGTGTGGTTATAATTATTTATGCAAAAAATATGTCTTCCTTCCCTGTATTTTTTGTTTCTTCCTGAAAGCTGAAAGCCTTTGAGTCAAAAGGCCCAATCGAAATACACTGCTTTAGTGACACTAAAATCAGCCCCTCCCCTTATTACCATACAGTAACATCTGTGGGTGCAGCTTCAGGTGGGTGGTTCTAAGGTCAAAACCAGATATGAACTGGTGGATATGGCCACATAAAAACATAATTTTGACTAAAACCTTGATTGATTAAAGCAGTACTCTGTAGGAGTAGGCCACGTTCATATTGTTTGACTAAACTCCCAGACAGACATCTTGTTTCCTTCAGTCAAATGAATACTTTGGTCTACAGTCTGAGGTGAAGTAAGGTCGTGCTCTACTTTCCACGGGCTGCCAGACATGTTTCTGGGTTACCATGTTCCACACTCCTCCTGGGGAGTGCTTTCACTTTACTTGAATATTTCCAGTTTGCAATACTATACTCCACTGCATCTCTGATTCAAATATTGTACTTTTACTCCACTACAATGATTTGAAAACTTTAGTTACTATAGATTTTGATTATTATTACAAAACATAGATTACATTAACCACTTAATCCAGATATTTTGGTCATTTGTAAATAGCTGATCTACAAGCTCATTGTAAGTGAAATGAAGTGACCTCCAATGAACTGCTGTGCTCTGTCTATCTATGCAGTCATATTAGTTTGGCCATGCCAGGCTAGTGTCTAGAGACCTGCAGATACTGTTGAAACAGCATACATTTTATGCATTGCCTCATTAAAATACATTGTTTTCTTCTTGTAGCTGTGGTGCTGGCATTGTCCCCCGCCCTTGTCCGTGTATTATGCTCATGCAGGAGTTGTTTATTCATTCAGAGTATTTCTACGTTGCAGTGTTGATACTTTTACAGTTTAGAAACAGAACCCAGCAAGCCAAATGACGTTGATGACGTCCTCTGGTGACGTTCAGGATGTTCAGGACTCGGCCTGATCCCAGCCCATATGGGGATGATCTTTACGTCATTTCCACAACATCTTCACCAGTTGAAATAATATAGCTTATTCCGGGCCAGATCTGAGTAGTTATGATATGACTTAAGTTGATCTGGCCTCGACCGGACTCTCTCTGATTCATCCAGGGACGTCTGTCTTAGTGGGCAGAATTTATGTTGGTTGAAATCAGGTGATATTCTGGGCCAGATCTGACTAGTCTTGGTTTGACAAAATGTCACTATTTCGTCCAGGTTTTGACCATGCTTGCTGGGAAGTATAGTCTTTTTGTCGTCGGTGCTGGTTGTTGTTGTCGTGGTAACACCATTGAGGTAATGACACTAATGAAGTAATTATTATATTCTCAATACAAAGAGCCAACTAGAAGAGGGTCTAGTCTGGTGTTTGTCCAGGGGGCTAATCTCGCAAGCTGCTGGATCCATAAGCGGCAATTTCTTGTGCTCTAGATTTAAAAGTATGTTTTAATGTAATTTAATTAATTATGTTGTAGCATAGTATTGCGGAACACACGCCAACATTTCGCTGCGTGTACCCGTATGAATCGTGATAAATAAACCCCTCACGATCCTTCATTCCTGTCAAAAGTGACAATACAGCCAAAGCCAGTGACATTGTGCTGGCAAAACCAATTCAGATGCCAAGAATAGTCGTCGTATTAGCCCGATATGCACAATGTCTGACATTTAACAGCATTCCAATCCATCCATGTCCTTGCTTTGCAATGCCATCAAAATTCCATATAAGATGATCATCGCGACCCCGTCCCTCTGCGCCTGCATGTGAGGCCTCACAATGCCTCTGTACACTGTACAATCCTGAGTGTCCGTTTAACCCATACGGTACAAATGGAACCAAATGGACAGATGTGGGACTCTGAGGGTGTACAAATGGACCTTTACACAGATGTTTGACTCTGAGAGTGTACACATGGAACCGAAATGGACCCTCATGTTTGTACTGTGTACATGGTTTGATTTACAGCTCTGTCATCATAACCCCTGATTGCAGGGGAGGATATGACTGCTATAATTCCTCTGTGTGAACTGCTTATCTTCACTGGGATGAGATATCATCTTATTGGCATCAGATATAATTTTACAGGATAGGAGCGGTGATTGCTCCGTTATGCAGAGAAAGGAGAGGTCAGGGCTGATAATGAAGGCATGATTGCACAAACTGTACAGATGTGCACCTCCTACGTGTTTACTGTTTAGCAGCTGTTGGAGGGAATATGCAAGCAAATTGGATTGTTCTCCCCACCCACATGTCCGTTGAACACATTTGAAAAATCTTAATTGATAGAAAAGTGCACGCATGCATGCAGAGGGTGCCTGTAGTGGAATGAAATTAAAATATGTAAAGCTATGCTTTAGTTTCTTCGACCACACTCAGTTTAACAATTTATGTCCACACATACAGAGACAATTAAAACATAGCCTACCTGTAATCCTGACCCTAACCTTAATCTCAAAGTCCGTAATCCTACAAATAAACCATAAATATATCACCTAAATGCCTAATTGTAACCCCAACCTGAATCTATTCCTCTTATACCCTAATCAAATTTCCTTGTGGCTTTCATCAGAAAACCAGTCCCCAAGGTCAATGTCTGTGAATCCACCCTAGCGTAGAAACACACTCATGCGTACACACACACACGCATGCACACGCACGCACGCACGCACGCGCACGCACAAAGAGGCAGTCTTCTTTTCACCCATTTATTTTGCTCATAAGTCCTAATGGAGTGCAGGGAAGAACATGAAAGGGTGATGAATTGTTATTGTTTGCATTTGTTCTCATTATGCTGCTG
This sequence comes from Protomyctophum parallelum, assembly GCF_964188405.1. NCBI lineage: Eukaryota > Metazoa > Chordata > Actinopteri > Myctophiformes > Myctophidae > Protomyctophum > Protomyctophum parallelum. The sequence goes on along the minus strand of NC_139697.1, from coordinate 76,672,330 downwards.
TGTGGTTTTGTAATAAATAGTTTATGGATTATCACTTCCTTCCTGTATGTAGCATTCGAGTCAGCAGTTGCAACGCTGCATGCATCTCCCTGCCTCTCTCAGAGGTAAGCGGAGACGCAGGTAATTACCCAGTTTTCAGCAAAAATGTAATTATGCCCTTGTGGTAAGGTGCACTTTGAGCATGTGCTATTAGTGCACGTGTGTATGTGTGTTTTAACAGTTAAATATTCCATTAAGTATTTCAATTTCCCTTTACTGAATTTCTTAATTGATAGGGCGGTAAGTAATGAGTCTGCACTCTATATAATAGGCTACTCGGTAGAATTACTGTATCCCTTTGTGAGTGTACAAGTATAACAAAATGGACCCGTAAGCAAGGGGTCCATTTGGTTATACTTGTAGACTCTCAGAGCACTGAGGATTTATTTTACTGTTATCTGAAAAATCTAAATGCCATAATCGGCTCTGCCTCGCAACAGCGCGTTCAAAAACTAGGTGTCTGACCCAGAATGAAACACTGTGGTTTAAAGCTCATAAATCCCCTTCCCAGTAGGGACTTGGCTATTCGCAAACAAGCCATATGTGTGTAGCTGTGTTGTTTTTGCCAGGAGATGATCAGTATAGTAGCTAGCTAGCAACAACACACATCCAACCAGCTGTGAGGTGCCAACGTTGGGAAGATGCAGACTTCTCAATTCCCATAAATCATTGTTGTTGTTGTGGCTTTTTACCACCTTTTCTCCCCGATTTCATCGTTATGCCAATTAATTCCTTCCCACGCACACACACACACACACACACACACACACACACACACACACACACACACACACACACACACACACATTTGTGTGTTGTTGTCACTGCTGTTGTACTACTGACCAGTGAGGAGCCCCCACCGAGAGGAAGTAGAGCTTCCATCCTATACTTCTCCCGCCCAACACCCCCTGCTGACACTGGGTGCAAATATCCCCCTTCCCGCCCGACTTCCCTCCACGAACCCAGGCCAATTCTGTTCGTGTAGAGTGACGCTCAACAAAGCCAATGCGCCACGATGGAATCGAACCTCCAGTCACACGGTGGTGTGCAGCTACTGTACTCTACCACCGAGCACAGTGGTAAAGGCATATACTGTAGTATGAAATATGGGAGTGAAAAGCTTACAAAGCTCTTGTGGATCAGCTATTTTATTTATGTGCGTGACACTAACTGCAACCAAGGAACTTAACACGTTCCCTCATCTTTGTTCCCTCAGCACCACCTATTAATTCTTTCTCCATCCAAATTGCCCCTTATTTTCCCTCAATTTCCCTCAATTTCCCCCCCATCCCAAAATTTGACCCTAAACCCCACATACTTAGTGAGCTTGTAGATCAGCTATTTTCAAATAGCCCATACTGTGTAGATTTTGATGCTATGTTCACTCATTTAGCTGGGGGCCTGAGACCCCTCAAGGACACCACTTTAAGAACCACTTCCCATGAGGGACCATAGGGCTGAGGGAACATACGTAGGTGTAGTATGCAATCCTCATTTAAAATAAGTTATTTTCATCCCTTGTGCTCACCACATACAGTATCAGCATCAGTTCAGCATCATTCTTTAACAATTAAGGTTAACAGACTCTCATGCATAATTGTGCACTCAGCCTCTTTCACACAGCTGACAAGCTTGTCAAGGCCCGACTATCAAATCAAGTATACACAAAGTAGCCTACAAAGAGGTCGAGTGAAAGGGCCCTCCCCAAATCTGCTTTGTATCAACACAAGGGCATGCTCTCTGTCTCCTACATAAAAACACCTTAAACTGAGAGAGGCAACAGGAACAGATTTTACAAAAGCTGTGGACATTTTTCCAGGAAATAATAAATAATAAACAAACTTGGTCAGGAGCAAACTGATGGAATATATGACTATAAGGGGCTTAACATGCACGCACGCACGCGCGCGCACACACACACACACACACACACACACACACACGCACACACACACAAGATAACTCCTCTGCGCACTTTAGACACACTAACGTCGGCAAATCACACACATTTCTTACATTATGGTGCCTACTATATAGCCATCGTCCTCGTCTTTCTGGATACAAAGTCCTTTATAATGTCTTTAAAGTCCTGTTTAGCCAGTTCACACTCAATGGCAAGTACTGCTGGCTTATTGAGCCTCTCCATTGTGGTGGGCAGTAACATTATAGCTGTAACTTTGAGCTGAAGGAAAAATGCATTTTCATTTTTATTTGGGTTTAAAGCTACCCCTTGCCAGCTATACCTCTTTTTCTTCTCCTTTATTTTCTGACATCCCGATGTATGTACAGGTCTTGGCATATCCAGGGAATTCACTCCAACATTTGTGGTTTAGATCGCCGACACGGTACAATACAATCAAAACAAATAAAAACAATTCAACAATTCAACATTTTTAAAGGACTCCCGGATTAGTATGTACAGTACTTGGCCACAGACCCCCCATCGCAGTTCTAAAATGTCTTGCCAGGGACCTCCATACAAGATTTGTGTTGTTAAATTGTTCCATTTCTTTAAAGATTTTGTGAAAAAAGCTGATCCTTTTAGTATCCACTATCCTAGAAGTTAAACTTTTGCCATGTTAACAAATCTTGCTTGGGGACCCTCTAGAACCCCCTCAAGGGCATAGGGCAATAGTCCCGTTCCTGTCTTGTCGGTTTACATGTGCCATGCATGTGAAATCATTGTCAGTACTGGTACCAGTGCATGTACTGTAAGCTATATATATATATATATATACCTGTACATTGTGAACAGAATTGACAAGCATCTTTCACACAGTCAGTGTTGTCAAAAACGCGGCAATTATCCCAATGCCATCACTGTTTTTCCATTTCTGACAGGGCCCCAGGCAGGCCTTACCCTGCACCAATCACATCTCCCGGTGCCGCCGCTGGAGTACGTCATCTCGCCAAATACGGGAGGAGAGAAAAACACTCAAGCAACACAAACAAGCACAATCACAATGGAGTTTGACATCACATAGGAAGCAGTGGGAGCATTTTGTGGAGTGAATGATGCAATGTTAACCTATGTTAACGTAAAAATGTCTGTTTGAAAATGACAGTCTTCTGAAAAAGCTATGTTTCTATGTCAGTCGTTCTTCGATTTTTCAAAAATAGCAGACCTACAAGCTCTTTTTTCTTTCTTCAAAAATGTGTATAGAAAATGTTACATTTATGTAATAAGTAAGTATATACCTGATTTTTACCTTAGTACCACCCACCTGAACTTAAGCCCCGCCCTCAGCTGTTGTATGATATTGGGGGAGGGGTTAGGGGATGTTGCGTGACATCTTTTAAATAGCGTCCCACCAGAGATGGATTCACCAATGCAACACTGAGGATGAGAAAGTATAAATCTCAGAGAGAGTGGAGAGACTGCAGTCACTATTGCTGCTATCCATGTTTCTGAAGTAACTGTAGCTGCTGTCCATGGTGCTAAAGTAATTATAGCTGCTGTCCATGGTGCTGAAGTACATGTAGCCATGGTGCTGAAGTAACTGTAGCTGCTGTCCATGGTGCTGAAGTAACTAGCTGCTGTCCATGGTGCTGAAGTAACTAGCTGCTGTCCATGGTGCTGAAGTAACTAGCTGCTGTCCATGGTGCTGAAGTATCTGTAGCTGCTGTCCATGGTTCTGAAGTAACTGTAGCTGCTGTCCATGGTGCTGAAGTACCTGTAGCCATGGTGCTGAAGTAACTGTAGCTGCTGTCCATGGTGCTGAAGTAACTAGCTGCTGTCCATGGTGCTGAAGTAACTAGCTGCTGTCCATGGTGCTGAAGTATCTGTAGCTGCTGTCCATGGTGCTGAAGTAACTGTAGCTGCTGTCCATGGTGCTGAAGTACCTGTAGCTGCTGTCCATGGTGCTGAAGTAACTGTCGCTGCTGTCCATGGTTCTGAAGTACCTGGCCCTGCCTGTACCTGCTGTCCAAGGTTCTGAAGTAACTATCAGTGGAAGCTACTGTACAGGTGATCCCTGAGGGTGACTATTCTGATGGCAGTACCCATAGCCAAATGTCTGTGCCAAGTTTGGCACGGATAGGAGCAAAAGGTGCGGACGTCCGCGGTTTGAGATCGACCCACCCGCTATGCAATTTTTATATAGGATATCACTAGTTTGGTGATCTAATTTGATACTTTTATACTTTTACTCAAGTAGGATTTTGAACACAGGCCTTTTACTTTAAACACAGTATTTCTAAAATGTGGTATTGATCCTTTTACTTACATAAAAACGCTACCACCACCTCTGTAAATGCAAATCTGCATACTTGTTAGCTCAGGAAGGCGTGACATCCTCCCATATGTGGTATCCCTCAAAGCTGGAGTGGAACACACCAGTTAGTGGGTTATATAATTGACACTGCATTATGCATTACAATGCACCCAGCGCCCACACATGCACATACACATCTATACAGGCAGCAAAATCCAGAGAGTAGAAAGGAGCTCATCAAAAAATGAGTAACACTTGGGTGTCTATGAGGTCTTTCTGACCCATTTTGAGATTTTTAAGTTGATTATCTTTGCATGTGAAGCTCTGAGAAGGTTCCCCTGCCATGACTGACTAAATATTCCATTCAAATCATCTCTGGTTTAGTTTTTTTTTCTTCATCTGAAAAAAATTCTAAATAATTTAGGCATACTTATACCATCTCTGCCTATTTGTTTTCGGTCAAAATGACCCCTGTCACCCTTCCTCCCCCACAGGAGTGGACTTCACACCTCCAGCCCATTGGCTCTACCCCACTGGGGGGGAGGTGTCAAAGCGTCTGGAGACAATAAAAATAAATATTGTTAATATTGTTAGAAGAATTGTTATTTTGATCGTCTGCCTGTCATCTCTCCTATGAATGGAATTGTGGACAAAATCGTATTCAAAGACAACAAGTCTTGACTCTTGGGTCTTTGATGACATGACAACATGTCATCAAATGGTGGTCCGTGGCTCAAATGCTGAATGAATAATGGACCTTGATGAAAAGGGTTGAAAACCACTGACATGATCAATGGCCATTTCAAAGCAGTTTGGAAGCTTTTCTTTTACCAATAATCAGATGAGTAACTTCTAATGAGAAACCTATTATAGTGGCTACAAGATGTACAGTAGCCTATTAAATTCAATAACAAAAACACCATGAGACAAAACTTCCCACATTACACTAGACAGTTACAGTGGTGGTTTGGCACTATATTATTTAAGCACTTAAATCCTATATTCATCGACCGGGGTATAAGGATTAACACCCAGGGGTTCTTTAGGGTTTATCCTTGGCCACATGCCTCCCTCTGTCTACACTAAATCTCTGCCATGCTGATCTCGCAAGCTCACAACATGTTGCATTGCAATGCATTGTGAGCTTATAGATCCACTATTTTGCCAAAATGTTATGAAATGCCCAGAACAGGGAAACTAGGGTTGAAAACGTTCACAAAATGCAAGTTTTATTTGCCACACCACTGTACCACACGACTGTAGTGTGTACAATACAAACATGATTTTAACCCATTTTGGGCGGGAACCCCTTTTGGTGTTATAAACATTATGTTATAATTTAGCTATTGAAAAATAGCAGATCTACAAGCTCAGAGTGGCGCGCTACAAGCTTGTAGGTCTGCTATTTTTTTTTAATCGTGAGAATATTTATTTTAGAAAACTGGAGGATTTAGAAGATGTTTTAATGCCTTCAAAAAGTGAATACAGGTATGCCTTGAGGTTGTGACAAGCCCTTCTGCGTGTTGAGAACCACTGGTGTGTACTGTATAGACAACCACAGGCCTCCTCCAATACACATGGAGTCACCAGCTTGCTTCCGTTTCATCTGACAGTGAGAGTGAAACGAGTGCATGGGTTCACCATACATATCTCTCCTGATGCCCCTCCCCGCCCAACAGACAGTAGGAGTCACGACAAGGACACGGTCCCCTGGCAGCCTTCTGCCCGTCAACACCGCCAATTGTTTTTGTTGGAGGCAACACGGCCAGGAATTGAACCCACATCGCATAATGGTATACAGGGTTTAAAATGTTCTTTTAAACAGTGTACCTTATGTATATATCTGCTGTTTAACCGCCTCATTCCATTGGTATTCTTAACCATGCACCTTATGTAGTAGGCTGTTAATTATATTTCCCATGGCTCATATTGATATATGACCTATTTTTCTGTTTCTTTCTTTCTCCATTTCTTTCCTCCTTTCTTGAAACTTCAAATGATGGAGCCTGTATATATGGACAGAATTTCACACACCCTTATTTTTACACCTGTACCTGTGATGTAACAATAGAGTTGAGTTGAGTTAAGTTATTCACTCAGCTCATGCTTTTTGAATATATTTTTATTTTAATACGGTGAATGAAATAAGACTATATAGTTCCTTATCTGTTACATTGTCGGCAGTCAAACAAGGTTTGTGGTATAAATGTATGATTTGAATAGGCCTGGCTGCACCTAATAGAGGCGTGTTACCCCACTAACTCTGTCAGCCCTCGCAGAGTCATTTATTCCTCAAGTGAGCATCCTTTCTAATCATTGCTCTGTCTTTTGTAATACCATAACAAAGATCCTCTCAGGTATTCTTGTCTCCCATATAATTAGACACCAACCCCCGAACACCCTCACCTTCCACTTTAGGCCACACCGCCTGCCCGCTAATGAGCCGGGTTTAGTCGAGCGTACCATTTCACAAAGACATTCCTGAAAGGTTTGGAAATCATTCAGAGCTGCCCCCCCCACACACACACACACACACCCTCATTGTTTTCATTCATTATTTCTTTCTATTATTTTATTCAGACAGTAGACTGTCAGTTAGACAGTGCTAATAGATTGCTTTGAACACATATAGCTCTCTGTTATGAATCCTTCCTGATCTCCCTGGATGCCTCAGTTTTCATAGCCACTAATTCTTCTGCCATTTCAGATATTTTGTGTGTCTTGCTTGTGGGTTCAACTTTTTAACCTTTTTTGACTTTGCGTGTTAAGCCTGATTTATGGTGCCGAAAATATACGAACAATAAGCTCAAGAAGGCATTATATGTATGCGTTGTGTGATAAATGTCAAACAAACACATCAGACAGTGGTCTGATGATGCAGTGGTGGAACAAGTACTCTCATGTTTTACTTAAGTAAAAGTATCAATACTGCAATGTAGAGTACAAAAGGATTGGTATCAAAATGTAGGTAGTAGTTGAAGTAGAAAGTATGCAGAATGTCCCATTTCAAAAGTTTTCAATTGTATAAAAATCTTTTGAAAATAGCAGATCTACAAGCTTTGACGCACTGAGTTTGTAGATTGGCTATTTTCAAATGGCCAAAATGTATACCGACCTGCAGTGGGCAATGTATGTTTTGTAATAATAATAATAATCTACAAAATAACTAGTAACTAAAGTTTTCAAATAATTGTAGTGGAGTAAAGTAGCCTACAATATTTGCCTCTGAAGATGCTGATGTGAAGTATACATAAAAGTACCGCCTCATTAATTGAGTAAATGTACTTCGTTACTTTACACCACTGACTATGTGTCACCATAAAATGAAAAGAACTAATAGTCTTGTGCATCTCTGCAGTGACAGAGTTTACTTTTCTTTACCAACAAAACCCATCATGTCCTCTGTCGTCACATGACGTCTTTCACGCAAAGCATGCATTACACAGCATCTCTCTCTCTGTCTCTCTCTCTCTCTCTCTCTGCAGTGTGACATTACAAGCACATTCATTGGATGCTTATTACTAGTGGCATATTCATAATGCCTATTGTGTTTCCAAATGGGTTAACTCAGAAAGCAACATGTGGTGAGTAGGCTGGCTGCATCCCTCTCACATCCTCTTGCTGCTCTGTGTGTGTGTGTGTGTGTGTGTGTGTGTGTGTGTGTGTGTGTGTGTGTGTGTGTGTGTGTGTGTGTGTGTGTGTGTGTGTGTGTGTGTGTGTGTGTGTGTGTGTGTGTGTGTGTGTGTGTGTGTGTGTGTGTGTGTGTGTGTACACAAAGACAATGAGGACAATGGCTGCAAAAGCTGCATTACAGTTGAGCTTCAGCTGAAATGGATAGAGAGTAGAGGCCATTTCACAAAGCTTGTTTTGGACAACACCACAATAAAATGAGTTAATTAAACTCTGAGAATGTATGCATAGAACCGAATGGAACCCTAAGGGTCCTTTTTGTTCCATTTGTACACCCTCAGAGTTAAATTAAAACTCTGGATTTTACACTGAAAGCTTATTTATTTATGCATATTGCAAGAGAATTAGCCTTTCCAAAACCTATGCAAAACACATGGGGGGTGAGTTACTGACAGCAGTAATTTAACTCCCTCCAAAGCTATAATAGTATCTCAGCCATTTATTTTGCCCAACTGAAAAAATAACTAAGCGATTGTTTTGTTAAATTATGCTCCACTCTTTAGTGTTACTATTATAATGACTCTACAGGGGTCAATGTTTCAGTATAGACTGGGTATGTGCATGCATAAAGTGAGTGGCAAAGTCAATAGCAAAGTGAGTTTAACATCATTCAATGTTGTTTAACACTAGCATGTCTGAAATAAAATCACTACTAATAAGACTGCTAAGGGTCAAGATGACCGTGTTTTTCGTGCAATTCCATTGGCTACTATCTCCCTGCATCTCTTCACACCTCTCCCCCCGCGGCGGGGGGGTTGACGACTTGCCATTGTCTTGTAAATGTCACATTCCAGCTTCAAGGCAGCAGTTTCAACTCTACAGGACGACTCAAGTTATTTTTTCATTTCAGTTTGAGCGCTATATTGAATACCCTTGCGCAGCAAACACTGTCCGTATTGAGCCAATAAAATAGGCTACCACACGTTATTGTATAACAGCCAGAGCCAGTCACATATTGCTCAAAAACATTTAGACGTTCGGGAGGTCTATCGCTTTGTAATGATTTCAAACACTGTAATATTTATTTAAAATCGCATCGGATGAAGCCGACCATGCAAACGAAAAGGTTTGGGAGCGGATAAAACACTTTCCGACTTTTTTTTACCTTTGGGTAGGCTAGAATTGCGTGTGTGTGTGTGTGTGTGTGTGTGTGTGTGGGGGGGGGGGGGCGGACTCTGAGTCTGCAGATGTATTTATTTCCCCCAGATGGTCTAAAAATGAGTTACTTTGACCAAAGTATTACCAATCTTGTACACCATTGTTCACGAAAGCAACACCCTTGACCCAATAGCCTTCTATATAATGCTGCGCACATATACCTATATATTAAAAAAATACCCAGCATATTTTGTGGGAAGGCTAAGCCTTGCCTAACCTTACATACCCGCCGCCTATGACAATGTAATTTATATATGTTTGATTGATTGTGCCAGTCCGTAGCAGAAGGTTTATAGCGCAGCACGGTTTATATATTATACACCATAGTATAGATCAAGTCATGTGACGCATCACCGCCACAAATAGTGCTACATTGTTATCTAAAATGCACTTCTGCATACCTCACCGTCAGTTACTTGAATTCATGAACATTTACATGGCTCCCTGAGAGGGAGAGAGAGAAAAAAAGGAAAGCCATGCGTGCGTGGAAATCAGTTCCACTGGTAGCTTGCAGAAAAGTTTACAGACAAAGAAGGACGGACAGAACTCTTTTGACTGACAAAGAGCTGGCGATATTTATATGCCAGAATAGGCTGTGGAACAAATTATTCCACAGCAGCAGGCTATAATGCCGGTTTTAGCATGCCCTCCGAAGTTCCGAACCATCAGGATAATTTATTAGTTTTTTATCATCACCACCAGACATTGTTATTTCTGCAAACCGCATATAACAAATATATCCTCTAAAACAACATTTAGTCTACATGTTGATGTTGTGAGTACATTCGTAATGTAAGTTTGCCTACATGTGGAAGTAGTTGGAATGCAAATGATCCATTAGCTTGAACAATGCCTGTCTCCAGCCGGGAGGGAGGTGTGAACTTCACTGCTTGCGGGGGAGAAAGAGTGACGGCGGTCAGTTTGGCAGAAAAAGACCAGACCTAGTAGGTATGTATAACTATGCCTAAAAACATATTTACAAAACGTTTCAGATGGAGAAAAAAAACAGAGATGATTTCAATTGAATATTTAGACAAAGTCATGCAAGGGGAACTTTCTCAGGACTTCATGGGCAAAGAAAATCAACTTAAAAATCTCAAAATCGGTCAGAAAGACTGCAAACAGTCTTGCAAACAGATGGGTCTTTTCTGTGGGCTGTCAAGGCCAGAAAGTAGTTTTTTGTTTTTCTTTCCTTTTCTTTTTCTATGCAGCAGTTGACAGAGAGTGCAACTGTGCATTCCATTAAGCATGTGCTCTACCTGCTGAGTTACCCAGACACAAGAAACACTGTAGATTAACATTACATGAATGCAATTTTTACACTACAGATATTTCTTTTACATCAAGTTCACATGGGTCTGCTCTCTGATTTATTCCAAAGATCTAAGCTGTGTGATGTATACATTTTGAGTTGGAGAGATATGGCAGTTTTTGTGAGGGCTATTTGAGTTCAAGGTGTAGGCTGTGACCTGAAAAAGCCTGCTGTGATCATTATTGAAAGTAACAATGGATAAGTTGGCATTGAAGTTGGTTATATATTTTATATATATATTCGATTGGCGGCCTTCAGGTGCATCTCGGGACTCGGGAGTGATGCTGAGAATACACTCCTGAGTCCTGGCCTATTGTGCAATACACATGTTATCTGATGTACTTCTTGTACCTGTTGTCAGCTCCACAAGCATGGCGGGTTTATTCTCACCAACACTTCTGTTCGCTTCCTTCACCGATGACCATAGCTCACGTAATATCTGCTCCATTGCAAATTGCTATACTTCTATTGGTTACACACGAAACAAACGCAAATCTCAGCCAGTCAGTTAAACCGTCATGGCCAGGTTGCCCAATCAGGAATTTATATAGGCCCCCAGCGTTGGTGTCGAAGTGTCCTTGAGCAATACTCTGAAGGTTGGTGCATGCCTGAGATAGGGGCGACTGTGGCTCAGGAGGTAGAGCAGGTCGTCCAATGATCCATGGGTCGTCGGTTCGAATCTCGGCTCCTCCTGTCTACATGTCGAAGTGTCCTTGGGCAAGACACTGAACCCCAAATTGCTCCTCCGGTGTATGAATGTGTGTGTGAATGGGTGAATGTAATGCACAATCTACAGTATGTAAAGCGCCTTGGATAAAGGCGCTATATAAATGCACCATTTACCATTTATGCCTTGCATTGTTTCCTCCGCCATTGGTGTATGAATGTGTGTGGGAATGGGTGAATGTAATGCACACTCTATGTAAAGCACTTTGGATAAAAGTGATTAAAAACTTTATTTCAGACACAATGGGTCCATATACAAACAACAAGGAAAAACAAGACATGGTAAAAACAAAACAAGAAAAACAAAACAATATATATAAATGCATTATTATGAAATGATCAAATAAGTAACTCTGAGGAAAGAGAGGGGAGACGGTTTAAGCAGAAAATGTTCCAGAGTTATGTTCTCTTTTCACATGCTTACAGAAAGAAGAGCAATGAAGCAGGCTTTCCCACTGACACAGTGCTGTGCTTCTGGTCTGGAGAACTGGCGAACGTTGCCGGCTTGTGTTTCCACCAGTTCCAGAGTCAAATGATTAAGTAAATGGATGTCATACTCATATAGTATAGTTCCCTAACAAGCACAAGAATGGCACAATAACCATGTCAAGAATTACATCACATAACCACCCAAAAAGTGAGAAGGAAAGTTTATTTTGCACATTTTTACAAGGCATTTCAAAGTGATTAACTAATTAATAACAAACTAACAAATTAATTAATCATTACGACATTATGGCACAGAGCATTAAGACACTGCACAGAAGAAACGCATTGAAGGACATTTGAAGTTAAAATGAAGCAGAAAAATAAGACAATAGAATGATCGTACAGTAGAAGTTCAATAAAAGGTAGTGGCAAACGGAAATGTCTTTGATTTAAAAGAACTGACAGTTATAGCAGACCTGCAGTATTCTGGCAATTTGTTCCAGATATGTGGTGCATGCAAAATGCAGTTAAGAATTGGATTTCTTTTGCCCAAAATCATTAAAAGCTGTATAAATTAACAGTAGTATTTTTGAAATAAACGCACTGCTGCTCAAGCAGCAGCGCTAGTGTTCTAAATCAACATCAGCTGTTTGATCGATTTTTAGGCATGTTTCTAATGTTTCCAAATCCTGCTGAAACCTACGGTAGCTGTCCTTATATTCGGTGATAGTAAGATATATTCTTATAGTTGACTGATTTTGTCATTCTTTTTTTTTTGGAGTGGTGCAACCTATGTGACCTATGTGACTACCTATGTGACGTTAATGAGCACCAGTATAACTATGAGTACCAGTAGGGGCGCTGTTGTGCCAGAAACACAGAGAGAGAGAGAGAGAGACAGTGCTGTTGCCTGCTAATGAGAGAGAGGATGGGGGGGGGGGAGAGAGGGGAGTTGCACCACTCAGTTCACGTCACACGGGTGTGATTTTTTCATTACAGGAGAAGAGTTGAATCTGAGAACGAGAGGCATAATTTGTCTTTTTTTCCCAAAAAATATCCCACGGTTTTGTAACCCAATTTTTCACCCAGTGTCAATTATCTAATGTAATCCTGGGCGCTACACTTCCTCTGCCAGCGGACTGACCTCATGCTTCCTTCTATTCATGAGGAGTCCAAGCTGCTTCTTTTCAGCCCTCCATCAGACTGGAGGGCTGGCCAAGGGAGGTAGTTTAGAGACCAGGATTACTGCATGTTTTTGTGAGGGTACGTACCTACCCTAGGGGACACGGGGAGAACATGCAAACTCCACACAGAAAGGCCCTTTGGCCTCGGGTATGGGCACTGATGACGCGCCCACAGCGTCCCCAGTGGGAATCGAACCCAGGACCTAGCTGTGAGGCGACAGCACTACTGACTGTGCCACCGTGCCCCCACATAATTTGTCATTTAACACCTTGATCTGATTGTGTATAAGAACCATCACAGCCTCTAGGGGGCGCCCGCCTTTTATTCGCCTTTATTTGCGCTGACACACAACACCCGGACACTATTTGAGACCTGGTTCTTATTGGAGCGTTTGCACTGCATCAGCTCACTCTGGTCACATCCTGAATGTTTGTCATAAGCATTACCATATTGATATCGCCCTGTGAGACACAACACAGCCTCTCACCTCGTAATGTAACTCAATAGGATCTCGGCTTAACGGCTTATATTATGGAATTATATTATAGCGTTTGGAACCGAATCTGGAATACATTAACAAACCGATAAGGATGACTCATGCCATAAACTAATAGGGTATCATAAACTAATGAAAGCTCTTTTGTTCAAAGCCCTTCATTTCCCCCCCAACGGTCCGAGTTGTGTAGGATCGTTTAGGTATCGGGGGTGGATGGTTATTGGCTTAATGTGCTGTAGAATACAGTGGGATAGCATAGAATTTAACGCAATAACATGGAATATCTGTACGAATACGTTGTTTTTGGCCTCCCTGTGGTGGAAAGAAATACTCAACTCTACTGTACAGGTGTCATCGCCATGCTGCCTTGTGGTGGATGTTTTATGTCTAAATTCCATGTTTGCCACGGACAATGAGTGGACAATAATATTTCCAGAAACATGATATCATATTATGGTTCCATTTGAGTTATGGGGGTCTTTGCAAATAAATCTTTTGAGAACCACTACTACTAGACTCCTAATATGTAACTAAGGGTCAGACATATTCTGAAGAAAACCCGGAGACTTGGCATTCAGTAATTGGGTCTTATGATTAACTCATCTACCGCTAAATGGCAGTAGAAATAATTCAGCACAGGCCAACATAGATTTGTTCTATTTGTTTTAGAACGAGAGTTTGTCGTAAAATAAGAACATTATAATGGTGTTTAAAAAATCAAATCAAAGATTTGCCTTGGACAAAAATCTAAAATGAAATGACACAGATTTAATGGGTGTTAATGGTCTGGTAGTTGATGGGACAGGCCATACAAAAATACTGTTCATCTGGTATTTGAATATAGAGGGTTCTTTTATAGGAACTCCATCGATTCTTTCACATGGAAGGGAATAGACATAATTATGTTTGGTGGAAGTGATCAACAAATGCGGAAATGTTCTCTATTTGCTACAATTGGTTTGCCTGGGGGTTCGTACATCTGTGTAGGTTGTGTGGATCCTGAGGAGGGAATACAAAACCAATGTGACAGGGATGTCTACGGTCATAAAATGATGTGGCGGTTTTGGTCTCCAGGACCAGATCTATGTTGTTCCTGATCCACTGTTTGAAATGTGGGTGGGATTATGTCTTAAATTGCTAAAGAAGGTATTAGTTGGTGTGTGATGATGAGTTAAATCCTCTGATCTCTGGTTAAAGTTGGCTAACCACCTTGCATTCCCTTCCCTCATTTAGTCTAGGAGATATCCTTCTTAACTATAGTCTGCAATGTCTATTGGTGCATTTCTATTTTTAGGGGGTATAAATGTGCTTTTACCCCTAAAAGGAGTGCATAGTCCAGCAGAAAGTCTTGGGTTAAGGCTTTTTTACATCCAACTGTCCCATCAAGTCCCTTGGAGCAATAATAGAGTCGGAAGAAGGCCAGTCATTGCCACTGAAGTCTGAAAATAGCCATGAAAATGCCGGTATCAAAATCTTGGTAATAATAGTGGGACTGGGAATATAAAATAAATGGAAATTCTTAAATAAAATGCAAGTATATTTTAAAATATGTTTTCGTGAATGGAAATAATGAACAGCTTCACCGTCCTCGGCTTTCAGGAGATATAGTTCACCCTCTGGATGTCTGCCAATGCCAATTATGACTAATAATAAGCTATAGCTAACTAACAATCCCAATTATAGTGTTCATGTTCTGCTTAAAGCCAGTGCCTCTCTCCATATTGGGTACAGAATATGTGTAATCGATTGAAACTGATTTAAATGCCATTTTCACAGGCACATTTTTATCCAATCAAGCATACAAACTTGAAGAACATTACTAGCTGCTTGGCTGAAGACCTTTCTGTTTGCCACAGCCCTTCAGTGTTGTCATTTCATTCTCTTATCTTTGTTTTGTTTGTCCTTTTATAATCTTTAACTTTCTGAATGCTTTTTTTATTTGAACTTCCTCTTATTGTATTTAAATGTACTTTTCTATTTTTTCTTCTTCTGAATGCTGTGTTTGAATGTATCAATACGTAATGTTTTGTGTAAAGCACTTGACATTGTCTTGTTGAAATGTGTTGTACAAATAGACTTGGCTGGAGGGTAGGTTGCCTTGCTCTGTATTCTCCAATGTTTGATGTCGTGACCACCGCTACCGCACACACCACCGTACTAGCAAAGTATCTGAATGCTCAGTTGGCGGAACAAGTACAGCCATTTTAGTAAGTGCAGGGTATATATGTCCCCCATTCCCCCTGTCCATCTTAAGTATGGTGCCAGGACATGACCTCCTTGGTAAAATACAAGATAATGTGGATAATCTATAGGAAAGTCGGCTCTGAGAAAAGAACCCTACCGCTGCAGGCTTTCTTTAAAACCACTATGAACAATGGTGTTATGTATTTGTACAGCACCTGAAAGGTGAGTGTGTGCGTGTGTGTGTGTGTGTGTGTGTGAGTGTGTGTGTACTCTAGAGAATGAGTTGGGAGGGTTGCCCAGACCAACAAGCAGAACTAGGACACACACAATCTGGGTTAGTGTTTGTGAGAGAACGGTCCTGACTGTCTGGGATAATTCACCAGAGATAGTCTAGTGTGTGGGTGTCTGCATGTGTGCACGTAGTATGTACTGTACATGCAACATGCACGTCATCCCGTGCGTGTGGTGCATGCATGCTGCTTATGTATGATGAACTCACCGGACCAGAAGTCCAAAATGAAGAAACTGAGCAAAGGATCACAACCCTGCAGTATTTGAACTGATCAACCTTTATATAACAGTGATATTCAACTGGCGGCGCGTGGGCCAAATCTGGCCCCAGCCGAGCTTTCTTGTGAAATTCACTTGGGTCAAAGTGTTAAAAAAGGACATTATTATTTTGCTTTTACTCACATGTTATAGCCTACATACGGATCCGACGTGCACTCGTGCGCTTATTACTCTTTCTGCTCACTGCAAAAATCCAGTGTTTGGAAGGTTATTATTCCCTGTTTTTACATCGCTGCCTGGGGGGGGGGGGTCATATGTACTTATGAAAAGCACCTGGTGTTGAAATATGCACTCATGCATCAAAAGTATAAAGACCTTTTCATAGTACATCTTTCAAGTAGTTCAGCAATTATTATTTTTCATCCAGACAAGTTATGACAAATAATGATTCTCCTCATGCATCCATTAGCTTCTATGTGTTAGTTTTGTGTGGCTGTTGTGACGTGTTGTCCATCTTCCAGCTTCTCCATCTCCATCCACTTCAAACACACCATAAGAGCTTAATGTGCTCTTATCACCCGGGTGCTCAAAGCCCAATTAAATCACCTTTCATTCATACGTACATGTAAACATTTGCCAGCCTGCCTTTTTATTTTCTTAATATCAAAATCCTATATGCACTAAGGACAGACACAAAAGGACGTATCAAACATCAAAATGCATGAATGCAGTATGAAGCAGGCCCTGATAAGTTACCATAATGGACATAATAAGGGTCCATTATTTTGTGCTATAGGACCTAATAGCACATACAACAGTGTTGTCACAGTCTTTTGGCCCCTGCCTAATCTATTTGAATATCCCTGATATACAGTATGTATATTTCTAATAGTTGCTTATTTATGATCTTTATTTGGACATAGGCCAGCCAGGGAGAAGTATTGTTTATATGAACTAAACATTATGACATGCATTTTGTTATAATCTCTTTTATTAGCCAAGGAATAACCGAAGTGCTCACCCAGCTGTCATCGTAAATATACATAGATGGTGGATTGTTAATCGCGGAATAATACAGTAATGCCAGTATACTCTTGAGTATCATATGACGTGTTTATGGATGGACATGTGCGTGATCGCGTGTGCGTCTTGTGGGCATCAGTGTTGTTTGCAGAACAATGGTTTAGAGTGGAGTGTGCAAGCATCGCCATCTGTGTTTGTCTACAGTAAACCCTTCCAATCTGCTATCACCAGAGCACAATGTCTGAGTCACTCTGTGTGTGTGTGTGTGTGTGTGTGTGTGTGTGTGTGTGTGTGTGTGTGTGTGTGTGTGTGTGTGTGCGTGTGTGCGTGTGCGCGTGTGTGTGCCTGTCTGACTTTAGTCGGCCTGAACTTGATGTGATATATCACAGTATCACACATTTGCTGTGTTGCTGCACTCTTTCGAAAAAAAACGGATGCAGTTGGAACATCCATTAGGCACGCCGTGTGAAGTGTGACTGTGAGGGAGGCTGGCTGAGGTCAAAGAAGTCTGATTCACCTTTTACTTTGAACAACTCACCTGGGGGACATGTGCTCCAATAATCTAAAGTCCAGCCACAGTATGCAAGCAATAATTGTTGTTTTGCTCACCTGAGTTGAAATAGTCTCGACCTGGATCATTATTTCCTGAAGCCTCACGCTGTGCAATGTTGCATCACCTTGCCTTTTACTAAATATACATAGGATTGAATGTGCATAATTGTGCTATTTGGGATGAGCCATGTACCATAAGTGGAAAAAGTAGATGTTGGAGGTCTGATGAGTGCATGTGTCATTGCAGCTTCCAAGTGGTTCTCAAAGTGCGGTCCGGGGACCCCCAGGGGTCCTTGAGGACGTTCCAGCGGGTCCCCAGCTAAATGATAGTCACGTAGGAACCAAATTAACCCCTACAGGTCCATTTGGTTCCATTCATACACTCTCAGAGTTAAATTAACATTTGATTTTACAATATAAATTGGGGTCCCAGAGATAGAAATGACATTAAATGGGGGTTAGGTTAGAAATGAAAATGGCTGAGAATCACTGCTATGTCGGTACTTGGCATATCTTTTCAAATGGGGTTCCGCAGAAGTGTCAATTTGGAGGTCCTTGGCATGAAAAGGTTTGAGAACCACTCAGTGGCGCAGCCAGAAATGCCATCCAAGGTGGTCCTTTCGACTAGATGGGCGTGACGTGTAAAATCGGGTATTTATCGGCTTTTTATCGACCATTTGCCGTGTTCTTTCGGTTTATGGATCTTGTAGATCTGCTATTTTTCAATTATAACTTAATGTTTAAAACACCAAAAGGGGTTCCCGCCCAAAATGGGTTAAGCAAGACAACCATTCAGTGAAACAGATCAGGTAAAAAGCACAACAAAATATTATAAAGAAAGAAATAAAGACTGATGATTCATGATTTGTTTTTTTTAATAATATATATATTCTTTTTTAAATCGATGGGTGGTCCAGCTCTCTATATGGGTGGTCTGCGGCCCACCCATAGCTGCGCCCCTGGAACCACTGCCCTACTGCACACATGCACATGTACAGACACGCACTACTCTGCAACTGCTGACCTGTATCCTGCCCTCCAGTCTGTCCTTGTAACATTCCTTGCCTTCCGCCAGCTCCTTCTGGACAGCATTGCCCCCTCTCAGTGTCCCTGCCATGAACTGCCCTTCAACTGCCCTGTTCAGTGGGGCTTTAATGATCCCATTGATCCATGGCTTGTCGTTGAGAAAGCAACACACTTTTTGGGGTGGGCACAACGCTCGCCTCACAAAACCCAATTATCGGAAGCCCTGGGAGTCCATTGATGTCTTCGCCGTAGAGAGATCCTCTCTAATAAGTCCCTGTTGTCCTGAAACACTCTCTCCTCTGCCTATAGTCCTGTACACTGTACAAGTGTACAGTAACAGGCTGCCTCCTCACAACAGGCTTGTGTGTTGTGTACTGGGAGTTTTCCATCTCACTATTAGTAAGTAAAGGGAAGCAGGAAGAATCAGGACTCAGGCATCACGATCCAAATACCATTTCTTTATTCAGAGTTCTCAGTCGGTTCTTAGTACAACAAAATAGCAGCATTACTCCTCCCCAGTTCTCTCCCCTCATCAATGACCCACATACCCATTTATTCCCAGGCTAATCCCCATTGGCAACAACAAATAGTAACAGATGGTCATTCAACATTTCATGGACATATAGGTCTTTAGGTGCAGTCTAGTTTGGGCTAGATTTGGTGGGAAGTTCTACATATGTTGGAGTTTGTCAGAGGATAACAGAGATGCTATTCTAATTGGTCATATAAGGATCTGTTCTAAAGATGAGGGCGACACTCAAATAGTTACACCAGTATACATTTGCTGACATAGTGATAGTAATCATGGAGAAGCCCGATCAGCTGTAGTTGAAAATTCTGTTCTGACTAGTCCTTCAATGAGACTGAATGGAAGGAAGAGAAACACACAATAATGCATATATTTGGCAATCTATTTGGCATTCTAATATTCCCATTACAGTTGCTAAGCCTTATTACAGGTTGTGGTCTGAAGCACCAATGGGGGGGGGGGCCTTAATGTTGGCATAGAAGTGGCTCAGGGGCAGAGCGGCCACTTGGGAACCGGGAGGTTAGTGTCAAAGTGTCCTTGAGCAAGACTCTGAACCCCTATTTGCTCCCGATGAGCAGGTTGGTGCCTTGCATGCTTTCCTCTGCCATCGGTGAATGTGTGTGTGAATTGGTGAATGTAATTCACAATCTACATAAAGCATCTTGGATAAAGGCGCTATATAAATGCACCATTTACAAATCCCCATTTAGAGCAAATCTAGGGTCCTGTTGTCTCTTGTATTACAGGTCACTATACTGAGTGAAGTTCGTCAGGGTTTTGGATGACATGTTTCAAATGTCTTCACGTTGCTGTACGTGCTGCCTTGTGGTCCTTGCTCTTAAAGCGCTGGTCGAACTCTGCACCCGATTTATACTTCATTGTAAGTTGGTGTCGCATGGAGAAAAATAACCAATCTACAATTTCACATTGGGGTCACGTGATGCATTGTATCCATCGTGCACTGAAATTCCCTTTTCTCCTGGTTACTGTTATTGAATGTTTACAATTATTTCATTCAAAATGTACAGTAGCTCCTTGGAGTATTTGTATGTATATTGTTGTAGGTGTGTTTCTCTGTGAACAAGCTACTCACAAGTAATTGACTTGCACAGTAGAACATTTTGGAAACCACAAAGAAAGTAGAAAAACAGCACAGCTAACTACGACATGTGGCCCGACTCAGCGGGCGCAGATTGCAGATGTTCTGATGTTCCAGGAGGGGTGAAAATTAACCCTTTGCTAGAGTGGGGCTCTGCTGGGGGGGGGGGGGGACCAGTGCAGGTTTCACCACAGTGCTGAGCTGTTTTCCTCCTGTGTGTGGTGTGTCCCACTGAGGTCTAATATTTGTAAATGCAAGATAAAGTTTTTTGTCATGTTTGCATTCCATTTTGAAGAAAGCAATCCACTGCAGATGCAGAATTTTTCACCAAACATTTAACAAGCATGGCTCTGGCAAATGTATGCTTCTGCAAAAAATGTCTAATTCTAAATTACACTGTTCCACTACCTAGCACTGTAGCACTACCTTCTAGCCCAAACTTTCCCCCTCTTTAGATGAAGTCATCGGGAAATAAATCTGAACATGACATGAGATCCTGATTGATGTAATTGACGAGCAGTGCTTTTAACCTGCAGTCAAACATTGCCTTGATTGCATAATTGCCCACTTGAAACTGAAGATTTTTTCTTTTTTATTGTGGTTCCAACTCGTCTCTTGCTACTGAAAAGCTGCCCTTCTGCTCAAGGACCAGTAGCGGACCAGTAGTGGTCCTTGTGTGACCAGTTGGACACACAAAGAGATCATAATGATCATACATAATCATAATGATCATAATGAAACATACAAGTTGGCGAATGACACAGAAGTTACAAGGGGATGGATGTGCTTAACCTAGAAGTGGATGTAAAGGATGGCACATACACATTGGGAGGATGGAGGTGACATGTATATGGAAGTTGCACTCCTCTCCTCTGGAGATGAAAGTGTCATCAGCGTAGACGGTTATCTAGCACGCACACAGCAGGAGGGAGAGAGGGAGTGGCACAGAGGAGAATGGGAAGAGATTGATGGAATGATGTATTTATGTGGCTATGCGGAGAAGCGGAAGAGTGGAGAGGAAAGAGGATGATGTTGAAGGAGAGTGTGTTGGAGGACAGAGAGAGAGAGAGAGAGAGAGAGAGGGTGAACAGCAGGCGATCCAAAGCTTGATTCTGAGTCACAGGCATCTGCCGGAGAAGGGGGTGGGGGGGTTGGGGGGGATTAGGAGGAAGGTTTGACAGAGACAGAGAGTGGGTGAGTGAAACAAAGGTAGACAGACAGAATGATGGAGAGAGCACTTCTCATCAGTGGAGAGACGATGATGGAGAGAACAAAAGCGGTGAGTCAGGCATGGAGGATGATGGGCGAGGGGAACTGAGAGAAGGCTAACAGGAAGTGTAATAGCATAACTATGGAATCGTGCATTTCCCGTCAGTTTGTGTGTTGGTCGGGCACGTGACATCATCAGGGACGGAGAAACCCTGATGTCATCAATATTAAGCCCATATATGGAGATCCCTGATGTCATCAATATTGGTCAGCAACTCTACATCTGACCTCAAAGCTCAAACCCTTAGATCTCCATATGTTCATCCTTCCCCATCCATCCTTCCTCTTCAATGTCTCCTGTCCATTCAAACTCTAGACGGGCCTGCCCCAAAGTTTCGCAGCCGGCGAAAACTATAGTTTTCAATTTCATGAACCCAGAAATGGTATATAAACTTTTATGATAGAAATGTTATCTATAGGCCTATAATGGGTGAAATTCAGCTTGGTTGCTAAAAGTTGCACGTTGAGCTATTAGAGTGATAAGCATAATATGTGACCATACCATTAACAACCAAAATAAGGCAAAATAAATCAAATTTTCATCATGCTTTAAAGTAGCATGTGACGTGTCACACTATAGGGTTTTCATGATTCTGAATCCATTCCAGGCATTAGTTTTGCACAAAAAACACTCAAAAAACACAGTTTTGCACAAAATCCACCATAGGTTGTTAATGGTGGTCACATATTATGCTAATTACTCAAATTGCTCAACGTGCAACTTTTAGCAACCAAGCTTAATCTCATCTGCTAAGCCTATAGATGACATTTGAATCATAAAAGTTTATACTAACCAACATTTCTGGGTCTAACATGGGACCTATGGAGGCTTCCAGTAGGCTACGAAAATTAAGATCTTACCCCCCATGCCAAAGCACCAGCACTCGCCCAGCAGTCTGCTGTCACCCAGGTGGATATGTTGATCTCCCCCCCCCCCCCCCCCCCCCCCCCCTCAAGCTTGAGGAAGGTCGCAAGACCGAAACGTTGCTTCTTAATAATAAATGCTCTGAATGCTCTGAACCTAGCAAGTGGCGGTGTGCGGGTGTCCCTCCTTTCTACATTGTATACTTTAGCTATTGAAAAATATTGCCACGCTACGAGCTTGTACGTCTGCTATTTTTTTAAATCGTGTAAATGTGGTGCAAATCTTTGAATATATATTCTTTCAGAAAGAGCGTTTTTAACTCAAATCTTTGCTTCTGGGGGGTCCCTGGAACTACATACTGTATGTTCAGATGGGGGTACACAGATAATTCTGGGGGTCCTTGACATGAAAAAGGGTGAGAACCACTGACGTAGAAAATAAACAACAATCCACATAACCCATATTTTACATGTATGCAGTAATAAAACCAGTGTGCGGCACTTGCATCATATTGCAATGCATCTGTACTTAATGTTAACCATTTTACATGCAACCCTGCCATCCTTTTTATGGGCGTGTCATGGCCGAAAGTTTTCAAAAATATTAGAAACATAAGTGCACAAAGCGTCATGATGCAATGAGTTTCTGAATTTGTAGATCTGCTATTTTCACTATTCATTATACTGTACAGTGCAGTATAAAGGACTCAAGCCAGAATCAATCTTTGTCACATCGCATTACAAGTAAGGTGGGTGAAGTCTTCTCCATGTATGGTTACTTATAGGGTAAGATGAGGTCAGTGTTTTTGACCAAAAAATGTGGTCTAAGGGTCTCCGACTCTCCGTGTTGTCACGTGATGTCACAAGGCGTGACCATATATGGAAGCGTGATGTTCCAAGGCGTGACCATATATGAAAGCATGATGTTCCAAGGCGTGACCATATATGACAGCATGATGTTCCAAGGCGTGACCATGGAGGCGTGATATGGCCATATATTGACATTCCCATATATGGAGAAGGGCCCCTGGCGATGTTGTCTATGTCGCGACTACATATATATCCATATATGGAGATCCCTGATAAAAATGTCACGAGGCATGACCATATATGGAGGCATGGGGTGGATGACGGACGGACGGACGGACTGACTGACATTTTCATAGTAAATGCGACTTGCGGTCGCAATAATGAATCTGCATAATAATAATAAATGTAACTAAAGTGCATAAATAACAGTCAAGAATGCATATAAAGTGGTTGTTCCCGTGTTAGCAGTTCCAGGAGCGATGTGTCCAATGCTCTACTGTGAGGAGAATGAATGTGTCGTGGCCGTTGTTGACTGCTCACATCTCTCTGGGGTATTAGTTCTTGTAACCATCATTCCTTGTATTCCTGCTATACGTATATTCATTTCATTGTGCCCTTTCTCTCTCCAAAAACCACTCCCAGGGGATTTAGGCTGCTGTGCTGTCAGGATGAAATAAAGACACCATGGCAACTATGTGTAGGGCCACAGCTGCCATATTTTAAAATAATAATAAATAATGGAATACATGAAAAAGTTTATTGAATAAATAAATGTAGAAATAAAAGTTCATTTGAAAATAAATAAATGTGCACAGAAATAGACGAATACATAAATTAAATACACATATTTTTGTGTGTGACAAATTACTTATTTTTATATTAATTTCCATTTAATGTATTTCCCAATTGATCTACTTTTTTCAAGTGTTAATCAGGGGTATAGCGATCAAGCCCAAACACACACGCATTGTGAGCTTGTATGTACAGTAGATTGGATATTTTCAACTGGCGAAGGGTAACGTATGTTTTGTGATAATAATCTAAATCTATAAAGTAACTAGTATACCTACGTTTTCAATAAATTGTAGTGGAGTAAAAATATTTAAGTGCAGTACTTGAATAAATGTAGGTTACTTACCAGTAGTTACTTTTCACCACTCACCATTTTTGTTCTCTCCCATCATCGTCGTCATCGGACGTGCACATGTGCACACACCCACAGTACAAATATGTACACAGCATCTAACCTTCTGCATGCTCTCCATGTCTCTGTTTAGAATTTTCCTAATGCTTTAATTTAATTAATGTGGGCGAGAGTGAAGCCTTTAATTGAAAGCGTTCCTAAGAATATCAATCGCTCCTGGGGACTACTGCAATGTGTCCCTGTCTCCTAATCTAATCCCCCCCCCAACCCCTGCCCCCCTGGGGACTACTGCAATGTGTCCCTGTCTCCTAATCTAATCCCCCCCCCCAACCCCTGCCCCCCAGTTTCGTTTATAATACCACTCAAGTCAATAACTCCCTCTAAATACATAATGGTACCTGTATCATGTTAATAGTATTTTTAAAGCACGTAAACCAGTACTTTAACTCAAGTAGAAATTTGACAGAGAAACTTGTGAGAGCTGCTAGGCTACTAGGATCCTGATCAGAGTGCGGAAATATGAACATATCACACTAGAGATGCTCCGATCAGGTTTTTTGGGGCCGATCACCGATCACTGGAAACAGTATAGGCCGATACCGATATTGCCGATACCGACCGATCACAGCGTCGTGAAATCCATATTTTTTTCCATTGTGTAGCATATATACTTACTGTAGTTTCTACTGTACTCTTCTTACACATCATTGACATTGTAAGTATAAAAATTAGGAGATGAGAAAGTTTTTTTGCAAGCTGAGGCAACGTGCAATATTTCACTCTAGACTCTCTTAGAGACAACTTGGAGGTTACAGAGTAAACTGTAGAGACTCAAAATGCAGTGGTTCCCAAAGTGGGGTCCTTGAGGGAGTTCCAGGGGGTCCCCAGCTAAAAGGATAGTTTGGAACCAAATGGACCCGTCAGGGTTAACATTGATTTTACAATATAATTTGGGGTCTCAGAGATAGAAGTGGCATTAAATGGGGGTTCGTAGTCAAACTGGGGGTCCTTGAAATTAAACTGGTGGAGAAATTTGAGAATCACTGCTACAATCTTCTTATGGGGGTCCCTGGCATATCTTTTCAAATGGGGGTCCGTGGGCTGGTGATCAGTGTCAATTTGGGGGTCCTTGACGTGAAAAGGTTTGGGAACCACTGTCTTAGAGACAACTTGGAGAGTAAACTGTAGCTTTCTTCTTTCATCCAATACAAAAATATAATAATAATAATAACATACCGTACATCAGGGGTATTCAACTAGATTAGGTCGGGGGCCACAACTGTAGAATGATTGTGTGTGGAGGGCCGCACAGCGTGCGCGCGAAGCGCGGATTTTTTTGGATTCTACAAATGCATTTTGTGTTCAAACACAAATATCTATGTAGGCCAGGGGTCCTCAACTAGAAATGCTGAAGGTCCACAAATAATAAGTAATAATAAATAAGTTTTGAATAAGACCATGGTCCAGTATCATGCGCGCGCAAATAAAATTGCGGGTCGCGGCCTCGCCCCCCACCCCTAGAAACAACTATGGCTGATTACTGTCATTATGATAATCTAGCACTTTATATATCGCGCACATCATACCTGTAACTTTCTCTCTTTTTTTTCCCAATTATTCTTCCAAGGGCCACTAGGGGGCGCTCGGCGGGCCGCATTTGGCCCGCGGGCCGCCAGTTGAATAGCCCTGCCGTACATGTTCAGTGCACGGACACAGACAACTGAACATTTCACTGTACAGACTAAAATAAAAAGCAGGCTGCTAGTGTTAGCACTTGTATACTGTATAGGCTCGCTGATCGTTAGCTTAGTGCTTAGATTAGCGTGTAGCTACTGATTCAACCCACTGATTGAACTTCATCTCCGCCTTTAATCTAAGTAATTTTTTTATTGACAACGTGAACGAACCCCGACACCAGCGCTGCAAAAATAGACAGATCTACAAGCTCTCAACGCGTAGCGAACTGCGCTGCAGAAACAGGCAGGACGCGATGCCTTGAGAGCCTGTGTGGATTAGCAGCAGCATGGGGCCGGCACTCCCAACCTCCGACGGTGCGAGGAGGCAAGACTTTAGAGATGAGTCGGTCACGAACGAATCAAAATAACTAGTTATTTTTGGTGAACGAAACCGATCCGGTCACTTCCGTGAACGATCCGTTCAAAATGCAAATGACGGGGAATCGCCCGGCTGCTCTTCTCATTCAGTGCGAGGCTGCGAGCCGGAGGGTGCAGGGCGGGGCCGTGCTCTCCGTCTCCAGGGCTCCCACACACTTCTCCGGGGAGGAGGAGGAGCACTGGGAAGGCTACATGTTGCTGTGGCTAAAAACACTGTCACCAGCCAGTGGTTGTGATGTTAGCTTCAAGCTAACAAGCCAAGCTAATAGCTTGGCTTGCATCTGCTTGTCCGTTCCAACTTCACTTCATCTCCACCTGTAACTTATTTCTTATTTTTTCCCAAGCTCTCAACAGCGACCGGAGCTGCAAAAACAGGCGCCCCCTTAAAGGAGACTTGCCACTGTCCCACTGTCTGTTTTGATCGGGCATTTTGATCGGCAATTTTGATTTATTTTGAGAATCCGATCCGATCCGATCCAGGCATGATCGGCCGATCATGATCGGTGGCCGATCGATCGGCGCATCTCTATATCACACCCATACTCCATTCTCAACTACACTGGCTTCCCATCTCCTTCAAGATAGAATACATGGTCTGCCTCGATCTTACCCATCAGTGCATCTACACCAACGCCCCTTACTACTGTATCTAAAGGAACTCAACTTAAAGACACCCTCAAACAAATATGAATAAAGTATACACCCTATACGATCATCCTGCCTGGTGCAGAACAAGAGACACCGTCAATAGGTTAAATATAAAAGTCTACATGACGTACAGTATACACTCTGCCAGGTGCAGAACAAGAGACACCGTCAATAGGTTAAATATAAAAGTCTACATGACGTATACACTCAGTTATGACATCAGCACAGACCACAGGTAACGTTACAATAGTCACACAATCTCATAATACTACTAAAGGTGGCCTGTAGTCACAGAGAGTCACTTACCGTTGCCCTTTGCGTTGCCTTGTTATACATTCTCATAGCAAACAATAGGGGTATATGCATGCACAGCAACCATTTTGGAAATAACTCTTCCTACTTCTGGGCCAGCTTCCCTACTTCCTTCACAGGTGTTACAGATTATACTAATGGTTCTGTTCCATTTAGTGTACAGTGGTTCTCAAACTTTTTAGGACCCAATAACTCTGACTATTTGGCCCTGTACACCCGTACAGGGCCATTTGTAACACACTCAAGGGCACTTTGAGACCCACTGGTGTAGCAGACTGTTTCCAGTGAGCCAACATGCACAATAGCAGCACCCTGACTGTGTTTGACCAGAATGGAGCATAGCACGAGGACCTCCCTAGAGAGACGCTCGGGAGGCATCTTTACTAGATACTGTACATAACATAACCCATTTACCACATATACAAGATCTGACAAATTGTACAATAAAGGTAGAAAAGGACCCACAATTGACAGTCAAGCATATACATGATTAAAAAAACATCACAGGAACGGCTTGATGTCACATTCCTCATTCAGATCACGAGGAGACAATGTGTCAAAGTAATGAATATAAAACATCTTGTGCTGTTGTAACAGGCCTCCTCGTACACTAGGCTTCTCCACCTTCTCTAATGCATACTGTACATATCTGAAGGAAGCGATGCTGTGGCCTGCCTCTTTGAAGTGCAAATGCTACAGGGTTCCACTCAGCCCAACGTCTGTTACTGCCATGCTCATCATGTCGGGTACATGACATGATACTGACATGATACTGACCATGATACTGACATGATACGGCCTAAAAAAAAAAAACTTTGGTTTCCGATTGGCTGTCATTTTTGGGCTGAGTAGGTAGGGAATTTATTTTATTTTATTTTTTTATTTTATTTTTCGTGGGAAAGTTGGGTAGCAAGGAATTTTTTTTATTTTATTTTATTTTTTCGTGGGAAGGGTGGGTAGAGAGGATTTTTTTTAAACTTTTTTTTTTCCTACGGCAATGATGGATAGGCTTCTTTTTTAATAACTTCAATATTTGCCTGAAATACCATATTTTAAATAATGAATGGTTCAAGTACACAACACTACGTCTACATGCCTACAGCTAAACATTTGAAAACTTTGAATAGAATGTCCACACACTGGTTGAATACTTAATACGCATGTTTCATGATAAATTATTTTTATGTGATGTATTCCCATGCTTTTTGTTCTTGCTTAATGTAAATCGCTCTGGATTAAGAGCGTCTGATAAATGCCTAAATTGTAAATTGTACTGTCTTACAGTAACTAGAAGGCTCTGACAGTAATGAAATGCACAGTCACGTCAAACTGCTGCCCCTCCTCCTGCCTGCAACTCAGTTCATTTGAACTGTGGAATCATGGCAGGTCTAAGACTACATTTGCAAGCCCCCTATTTTATTTAGTTGCGCCTGTGTTTTGGGGTGGCATGAATCTTTCATGCTTGTAAACATTGTGAAATCACGTGTACTTCATTTATTGGCCATCCAGTTTTAGGTAACGGTGGTGTCAGCAACAACCCACCTAACGTAAAACAACCTCTGCTTTCCAGCTCATGTTTTGACATAAAAAGTTAGAACGTGTTGCTGGCATCAACATAGCTATAGTGCTAGTTATTAAAAGACAAAAACATAGCTAACGTTAGCCCCATATATGATATGTGCCCTCTCCTCTCCCTACGCCCATTCATGTTTTGACATAAAAAGTTAGAACGTGTTGCTGGCATCAACATAGCTATAGTGCTAGTTATTAAAAGACAAAAACATAGCTAACGTTAGCCCCATATGTGCCCTCTCCTCTCCCTACGCTCATTCTGTAGCTCCGAGCACATATATGGGGCTAAGCTAACGTTAGCTAACGTTCTGACGGGGTAGAAGCATGAGCCGAATGGGTTTCCTCCTCCTCGCATCTCAGGGCTATAGATACCGAAAGTCAAACATGCCCAGCACGCACCCAGCCTGGGCGCCTAGAGGCTCCAGGGTGGGGGGGGGGAGAGTATGTCGGCTGAGATGATAGTCCATTTATCCGCTCGGTCGTGTCTCCCTTCTGCGGACTTAAACCGACACCGGCACGGTTTCACCTCCTTAATTATGTCTTCAAATGTTTTTGTACTCAATCGTATGATCTGTGGCGGTGCTTTGCACGGGCAGTGGACAGTCACAGACACCGTGCACAGGTCCATGCTGTATGTTGTCACTGTTGTGTTGTGCGTCTCCTCGCGATGACGCATTCCAAAACATTTGCGCACGTGATATTTTAGACGAAAGAAAACTTTATTTTGACTTTGCGCGTCCCAATGGTCTCATCAAAGATAAATTTAATTTTAATAAAGACCTTTTGGGTCTTACTCGGTCGCATTCTGAGCTTCTTTTTTTTTTTTTTTTTTTTTCCACCAAATGCCAATAAAATAATATGAGTCGCGCATATTTAATAGAGTCGGTCGGCAACCGGAAACCAAAGTTTTTTTTTATTAGGCCTACTGACCATGATACTGACCATGATACTGACATGATACTGACCATGATACTGACCATGATACTGACCATGATACTGACATGATACTGACATGATACTGACCATGATACTGACCATGATACTGACATGATACTGACATGATACTGACCATGATACTGACATGATACTGACATGATACTGACCATGATACTGACATGATACTGATGATCATGACCAGATCGCCCTCCCAGTGAACACTACGTCCTCTCGGTGAACACTACGCCCTCCCAGTGAACACTACGCCCTCCCGGTGAACACTACGCCCTCCCAGTGAACACTACGCCCTCCCAGTGAACACTACGTCCTCTCGGTGAACACTACGCCCTCCCAGTGAACACTACGTCCTCTCGGTGAACACTACGCCCTCCCAGTGAACACTACGCCCTCCCGGTGAACACTACGCCCTCCCAGTGAACACTACGCCCTCCCAGTGAACACTACGCCCTCCCAGTGAACACTACGTCCTCTCGGTGAACACTACGCCCTCCCAGTGAACACTACGTCCTCTCGGTGAACACTACGCCCTCCCAGTGAACACTACGTCCTCTCGGTGAACACTACGCCCTCCCAGTGAACACTACGTCCTCTCGGTGAACACTACGCCCTCCCAGTGAACACTACGTCCTCTCGGTGAACACTACGCCCTCCCAGTGAACACTACGTCCTCTCGGTGAACACTACGCCCTCCCAGTGAACACTACGTCCTCTCGGTGAACACTACGCCCTCCCAGTGAACACTACGTCCTCTCGGTGAACACTACGCCCTCCCAGTGAACACTACGTCCTCTCGGTGAACACTACGTCCTCCCAGTGAACACTACGTCCTCTCGGTGAACACTACGTCCTCCCAGTGAACACTACGTCCTCTCGGTGAACACTATGTCCTCCCAGTGAACACTACGTCCTCTCGGTGAACACTACGCCCTCCCAGTGAACACTACGTCCTCTCGGTGAACACTTCGCCCTCCCAGTGAACACTACGTCCTCTCGGTGAACACTACGCCCTCCCAGTGAACACTACGCCCTCCCGGTGAACGCTGCCAGGTGAAAAGAAGCAGCTGGCCATTCCATGTGTGTTGTCCAAATCCTTCCCACACCAAACAGCAGGGATTGGCAGTGACAGGGATTATACACATGAAAGGGAATTGGTAATGACTAAATGAAAATTACACACCAGTGATGAAAAAACTAAATTATTCTAGATTACTGTTACCCAAACACTCGGTTGTGGTTCGCGGACACATTTTTAGGGGTCCCTTTATTCTTTAATTTGTCCCATATCTCTGGCACCTGGCCAGCATTTCTGTTTAACAGGTGGCATGGATTGTGTTTTAAGAAGTAGGACTAGTGAAAATAGCTGATTTACAAGTTCACAACGTGGTGTGAAGCGGCGCATTGTGAGCTTGTAGATCTGCTATTTTCACTAATTTGGGTCCCATGCATTCGGGCCTTAAGCTAAAAGGTTTGGGACGCACTGCTCTATGCCATCCTCAGACGAGCCCTCCAGTCATCCCGGTTCTCCATACATCTGGCCGGCTCGTCAGTATACGCATTATGTTATACTTTAGCTATTGAAAAATAGCAGATCTACAAGCTCGTAGCACAGCACCGAGTGCCACGCTATGAGCTTATAGATCTGCTATTTTTGCTGAATGTTCAGCTATGCCTACTGTATATGGTTCATGTGGATAAGCAATACACAACCTAGGTCATATATGCAGAGCTAAAAGCTCTCCATTGGTTGCCCATTGACTGCAGAAATTATTTGAATAGTCTCTTAATCACCTACAACATTAATGCACTACTACTACTGGTCCCACTTTACATATCTGAATTATTGTGTCCCGTGGCCTTAGACACTGAGATCTCTTGCTGTACCTAAATCAGGGCCAAAAGGTTAAGGTGACTAAGCCTATACGATAAATTGTAGAGTCAGTGGATTATTTTAATTAAAATAGCAAATAGTATGCCATTTTTTGTAAGCCTAAAGTTTAGTTTAGTGTCAAATTTACTTTCACTTATTTGTGTGATAGTTTGTGTGATAGTGACATACTGATGCTGAACAAGATTCTGCAGTGCCAGTGGAAGGAACATGGCCGTTTTTATCATATGGAAGGAAAGCCAGGAAAGCAGCTGGTGGTAGTACTGCATGTCAGCCTACTACTACATTAAAGAACAGCACAGACTATTGTGCTGGGCACTGAATACAAAAGACTCTTCCTTCACTTTCCCGTGTGGAGTGTTGGCAGTGTCAGCATCAAGTGCTCCAGTGGAGCGTGTTTCCAACCACGTGGGGATAATAATGTGACCCATCATCACTCAAATAGCTTATAAAGTCCCTAGCTGGCTTGAGTTTGAAAATGCTGGACTGCACTGCACTGTATGACTATAGGTATCTTTTTGGTCCTGTGGACTGCATGGTCAGGTTGGGATGTCAGGTTTTGTGTTCACTGAATAATAAACTAGAAAAAGTGCCCTTCTGGGCACAGGTCTCCACCAGGATTTCTTCCTCAGCCTAGTGGGAATATGCGTGCACAGTTTCATGGCAATCGGACGCTGCGTTGAGGAGTTGTGGGGATTTGTACAAAGCGGGCTACTCCTGAAAACTGTAGGAGCCAATCGTGGCCAATCAGGATGGAATATGAGAAATCAAACAAACCTGTCTTGATCACATGACTATGGAGATTATGTGTACCGATTTGCGTGAAATTTGGATAAAATCTGAAGGAGTAATAATAGAAAATGTGTTTTACATATGTCGGCCTCCTGGTGGCGCTATAAAGAGCAGATGTGAAAAATTCCAGGCAAAGGTTTTTCCTTGGCCTCTAGGGAGTTGGCATACAAAGTTATCCACAGATCTGTGCAGTTAGAGGTAAAAAACACTTTTCGGCCAGTTATAGCGCCACCTTGAGGCTGAGTTGAAATTGTTCATGTGGCATTTCGTCCTCGGCCTAGTGGGAATGTGGGTGCACAATTTCACGGAAATCACGCGATGTGTTCATGATTTGCAGCATTTTGTTTGAAACTGAGCACTCCTGTGAACTTGAAAAGCCAATCTTAACCAATCAGGATGGAGTCTGAGAAATCTGAAAGAGCGGTTTCGTTGAATGGCTCTAGAGAGACTGTGTACCAATTTGCGTGATGTTTGGACAAAATCTGTAGGTGTACTGTACAAAAACTTGTTTTGCACAAAGTGGCCTCCTGGTGGCGCTATAACAGGCCGTTCTGGAAAGTTTGGGGCAGAGGTTCATCGTTGGCATCCAGGGAGTGTGTGTGCAAAATGTGGCATCGACCGGGTTAACGGTGGCCGAGATTAGCTGCTCACGGACACACACACGGACACACGGACGGACGGACGGACGGACGGACGGAGTGCAAAACATACTCTCCCCCCATGCCTTCGGCCTGGTGGAGACAAAAAGCAGGAGAAACATAATTTGTCTCTGTCGGGTGGAAAACCTGTCCAAAACTGTTACTTTTCAGGATTTGGATTCAAAAATATCAAAAGTAGCAGATCAAAACAAGCTTGTAGATCTGCTACTTTTGATGCATTTGTGTGACACTATAGTATTTTTGTTTATTATTTTTGTTTATTTTAGATCCCCATTAGTCACTGCCTCAGCAGACACTATTCTTCCTGGGGTCAAAGTACAATTAAAACCTTTTACAATACATTAAAATAAATTATCAAGAAGGGCGTTAATTAACGAGAAACAAGTTAGATTATGGACATAAGAGGTTTCTGCCCGACAACAACAATATTTAGCTCTATAGGGATAATTGTGAACATTGTGTTAACACAGGCTAACTCATATCGTTTAGACTTGACAATTGAAATCTGGGGCTTGTGATTTGAACTTAACTGGGACATGGGACTTTATGGTGCTTGAGTCCTTCAAGACGAGGGAATCTATAAAGATTCTAAAGTAACCACGGTTTAATACTGTTCATAAGTCTCCTGCAAGTATAGGCAATATTGTACGGTAAATTAATTTGGACCAAGACTGTTTTAACATACAGTATTGTGATTCAGCATTATTGATGATAATGCTTTGAAAGTAGTGTGGTATTCCTCCGTCGGGGAGATTTAACCTTGTACCCCTCACATCTTCCATTAAATCAGGTAATTGCTAGTCCTCATAAATATTTCCAGGACAGACACAAAAATTGCCTATTGATGTCTAGAGGTAATTGCGTTTAGAAGCATGCAGCAGATATGTTGATCTGGAGAAGGAAGTACAGTGTGAGGTTTATTTGCACCTCAAAGTCAGACCTTCAAAAGAAGTAAAGAGAGAGAGGAGAGAACGGCAATCTACAATAAGCCCAGCGAAATAAAGTTTTCAATAGCTTTGTCTGCGGGTTCATGGTGGCATTTTGCAGACAGACAATAGGACATCAAGATGTGGATGATTCAGCTTTATAGAGCTGGCAGGGCCAAATAAAGCCACGTCAGATTTATTATTGTGAAGTGGCAGACGATTCGGGGAACATCCAGCATTCAATATCTGCCACACACTCACTCTGTTGGCAGGCTCTGCTGTTCCCATTTCTAGGGCTTATGGGGCAAATATAGCTGACTGCTGTATCGCTGGCGAGGAAATGGAAGACAATATTGTGTTTTCACATAATGTGCCCTAGTGGGAGCATGCGTGGTGAAAGTGGATGCATCCTCCTCATATAGGCTACTCTTGATATTCTGCTTCAAGACGACATTCAGCCGCTAGACGTTGCACTCCACTGCACATCACAACACCTCTGTGGCATAAGGTTCCTTATTCCCCTGAGTCATGTCTAGAGTACAAGGCTGCACTCGTGCAGTTTGCACCATTGTTACACGGTGTCTGCCTCTCTTAGGGGAAAAAATGCACCCAACGAAAAGGGAGGCAACATGGATACTGGTGGCCGTCAGCTCAGATGTAAACAAAACTATCATTTGGACCCACCAAAATGTGAGGAAAAGTCATTTTTGTATTCACCATTATGGGCCTTGTGAAGCGAGGAACGCAGGCATTGTTGCCTGGATCAACACAGGTCTCCTCCAGGTCTGTTGAAGAGGGGCGCAACAACACAAGCGTAAAAAAAGCTAAACAGAATCCAGGTCTGGTGAGTCGCGGGCGTGTGCACGTAACGAGCATGTGCGCAACAAATTTACGGGACCGCGCTCACGTAAATACGCTTGCATTGTCGCACCGCGACTTCTCCGAGCAAAAATGCAGGTCTCATTGAAAATGAACTAGTATAGGCGTGTTTTATCGCTCCCCGTTTGCAAGGCCCTTTAGTTTATTTTTATTATCTTGTTATCAATTTATTCTTTTAACAGTCCGTAGATGAAAATCTGTATTGAATCCTGCACTTATACTGTAGGTTTAAGGCGATTAAAACCTTTCCATGCAGCTCTTGTCAAAAAGAGGTTTTGTCATCGATTATCAATTGATCTGAGACTACCTTCTCAAAGAAAGTTTGATAAGGAGTTCAGCTGAAGTAACTGACAAAAAAGTAGGTTTCTTGAGGACAAATTTAACCACTTTAAGGCAGACCCACTATTACACTAAGCTCTCAGAAATAATAGATTCTAGGCCTAGCAGGGGATGAAGGAGATTGATGTTCCTAACTTTATTTTCACTAACCCCCTCCTCACAAAAAAACTAAAGAAGAAGAAAAAAAACATATGTCTTTATACTGCTCTGGGGATGATTCAGTGGTATAACGGTGGGAGGGGATTTGAGCTGAAAGTGTGTTGCACAGGAATCCGACTTCAGACTTCAGATCAACTTTATTATCCCACATGGGGGAAATGTGTTTGTTCCACTGCTCCAAACATAAACACAACATAGAATCCACAGTAAAACAATAGAAAACACAGGAAGACTACAACATAGACACATCACAATGAATCACAGTGAGACGGCAGGGTATAAAACAGTAAAATCAAATAAAAAAAATGGCAGTTGGGACTTGGGACTATATAAAATCTGGGAAAATGCTCAATACGTTCTGTCTGGGTTGTTTGAAATGTCATAAAAACAAATACGGTAATGTTGCAGTTCCTTTAATGCTTGTATTTACCTTGTGTAACAGAGTGTTGTGATTCTTTTGGTTTCTGCAATTTATGCCAAAGAGAGAGCAT
This sequence comes from Protomyctophum parallelum, assembly GCF_964188405.1. Classification (NCBI taxonomy): domain Eukaryota; kingdom Metazoa; phylum Chordata; class Actinopteri; order Myctophiformes; family Myctophidae; genus Protomyctophum; species Protomyctophum parallelum. The sequence continues at coordinate 76,636,338 of NC_139697.1, read as the reverse complement.
ATAAATCACAAAATGAAATGTAAAGGCAGTTGAAAAGACAGCTGCAGTGCTGTAATACCAACTGTAGCCCTCAAAAGAGCACTACACATTTCTCAGTTGAGTTATTTATTGTATTCTTTGTTCCTCTATATGTCGTTTTATGCATTTAAATGCCTTTTTATGCCTTATGTAAAGCACTTTGATTTGCCTTTGTGTATGAAATGTGCCATACAAATCAACTTGTCTTGCCATGGCTTGCCTTAACATGGAGTATATGGTACAATGACAACATGGCCAGAGGTAGTCTATACTAATGCCCTTATCTCTGGGACTACAGTACATGACAGTGTTCCTGGCTGTGTGTTGAAACAGACCAGAGTCTCTCTCTTCTATCTGCGGGCAGCAGTGGCTCTGGTTGGTAGAGATGGAATTGGAAGTTTCCTGCTGGTTCAATCTCCCCATTACCTGAATGTGAAGTGTTTTTGTGCAAGTCACTGATACGATACTGACCATGACACTGATATACTGACACGACACTGACATGACACTAAACATGATACTGACCATGATACTGACATGATACTGACCATGATACTGACATGATACTCACCATGATATATTGACTTAATACTGACCATGATACTGACATGATACTGACCATGATACTGATATGACACTCACCATGATATATTGACTTAGTACTGACCATGATGCTGACATGATACTGACCATGTTACTGTACTTTTAAGTATGCAAAAGTACATGCTTTTAAAACATTTTAAATAATCAATGCATTCACAAATTGGGTTTAATTGGTTAATGGATGTTTTGTAATAATAATAATGTAAAACTACAAATTAACTAAAGCTGTCAAACACTCGTAGAGGAGTAAAAAGTACAATATTTACCTCTGAGATGTAGTAGAATAGAAGTACAAATATCAATAAATGGAAATACTCAACTAAGTCAAATTATCTCGAAATTGTATTTAAGTACAGTATTTGAGTAGGCCTACATAGCTACTTCCCACCACTGTATAGCCTACAGTTTAAAATGGGGAGGGAGATTTTCCTGTTTAGACAACTTTTAAAAACGAGAGTTGACATTAAAGCACACTGAAACCTATATGGATTCATATGGAATGTATCTTGTATAAACCCTACGCTGCTCTAGGTGACCAGAGATGGGCAAAATACATTGAAAATGTATTTTGATACAAAATACAAATACTGGGTCGAAAAATGTATCTAAATACAAAATACAAATACTGGTCTGAGAAATGTATTTGAGATACAAATACGTATTTTGTATTTTGAAAATACATGAAAATACATTTTCATGAACATGTGTATAATGATAAGTAAATTCATAATTGATTGCCAAATATTAAATGAATGACCTGTCTAATACATTGAAGATCATTAAGAATGATACACTTTATATTTTAAGCAAATAAAACAGGACCCACAAAGGAATGGTAACTCTGAACAACTGAAGGCCCGCCCTACTCTGCCTCTCATTTGTGGTTCAATTTGAGTGTGTAAGCCAATCAGAAGGCGGAATAGAAGTGACATCACACATTGTGTTGTGTTGTGTGTATGGGTCAGGGGTAGCCTGGTTAATAAACCAGACCGAATCAGCCGTTGGCAAAAATAAATTGCCTGCCGGCGGATTTCGGTCTGGAGAGGCTCAATTGTACGCCCATTTCCTACACCAGAGAATGTGGGCGGCCAATCGGGACACGGTATGCAATATGGGCGGGCTTTGGTACAGTGACTTTCAATGCTTGAGACCTTTGACTGACAGTAGCTCTGACCAATTGCGTCAAAGAGAAAATGTTTCCCTGGAAATGAAATCCAAGCTGAGCCTCCCCAGACTAATATCCCGCGGTCCGTGCGATATTAGTCTGGTTTATTAACCAGGCTAGGTCAGGGGGGCACTCAGACAGATATTTCGTGAAGCCACTAAGGAAATCGGGACTTCCTGAAAGTTCATCTAATGGCCTGTTGTGGCGCTGTCATTGGGCCCAAAAAAACCCATAGCTCCATAGAGGTCCATGTATTTGGGCCCAACTTCATCCTAGACTGTATTACCATAATAAACATGGTCATGAATACTTTCTGCTTCCAGTCACTAGTTCAAAGTCTCATTTCTCATGTCATAATATTCTTTTTGGAAAATCATGGTCCCATTTATTTAAAAAATAACCATAAAGTCGCGTATGTTCTGAGGGGCGTGGCTACCGTTACAGTCTATGAACGTAGCCTGGACACCATTTCATTTCGGTATATGATCCGGGCTGGAGCTGGATGATATGCTTACGTCATGTTGTAGGCAATGGTTTGCCTACAACAAACAGGAAGAACAGGCGGCGACAACTTCCCCTCTGAATAAAAGCTCTCGCTTACGAGAGCTTTTATTGAGAGGGAAAAGGAAGTTGCCGCCGAAGAGTAAGGGGGGAAGTCCCGCCTAGTTGTCTGGGCCAGCCAATGGCCAGCTGGGCCAAAACATCTAGAAATATGGCGACTTACAGTGCAAGGAATTACAGGCTTCATTTTACGTCCATGTTAGATCCGGGGAACGCTTTGTCCATATTTTTTACAGTCTATGGTATGGGTGCGTGTGTTTTGCCCATAGACTGTAAAAAATATGGACAAAGCGTTCCCCGGGTCTAACATGGACGTAAAATGAAGCCTGTAATTCCTTGCACTGTAAGTCACCATATGTCTAGATCCGTTTTGGCCCAGCTGGCCATTGGCTGGCTCCGTTTTGGTCCAGCTGGCCATTGGCTGACCCAGACAACGAGGCGGGACTTCCCCCCCCTTACTCTTCGTTGGTTTTTATTTTGACTGAACGGGGGGTGGCTCCCGTTCATAGATTGTAACGGTAGCCACGCCCCTCAGAACGACAGAGCGACTTTATGGGAAAAATATATATAAATGGGACCATCATTTTCCAAAAAGAATATTATGACATGATAAATGAGGCTTTAAACTAGTGACTGGAAGCAGAAAGTATTCATGACCATGTTTATTAAGGTAATACAGTCTAGGTGAAGTTGGGCCCAAATACATGGGCCTCTATGGAGCTATGGTTTTTTTTGGGCCCAATGACAGCGCCACAACAGGCCATTATATGAACTTTCAGGAAGTCCCGATTTCCTTAGTGGCTTCACGAAATATCTGTCTGACTTGTTTTGCCCCTACAGTTTTAACCTGAGGCAGTGTAAATGTTTAACATGTGTCCATTTGAGAATAAAATTACATTAAAACAAAAAAAAGTATTTTATGTATTTGAAATACAGAAAATACTCAATCTGAAAGTATTTAGATACAAAATACATCTCATTTCTTCCATCCCAGCGAAATACAAATTACAAAATACAAAAAAGTATTTCAAATACGTATTTCAAATACATGTATTTCAAATACTGCCCATCTCTGTAGGTGACTGTATGAAACCTATATGGATTCATATGGAGTGCATCTTGTATAAACCCTACATGACCCTCTAGGTCACTGTATGCTAAGACAGTACTGTGAAAAAGTACAGTAATTCAAACAATTGAGAGTGAGTGAGCGGAGGTGAGTGAGCGACACAAGCAGAGAAATGAAACTGGGGAGCATTTGAATTCAATGTTACTGATGGATCGGTCTCTCTCCAATCGGCGTTTGGTTTCTGGGCTGCTTAGTGCGTGCCCTTATTGGACGCCATTCAGGTTGTTTTAACCTGCTTCCTTATCAGAATGAGAAGGAATCTCTTGAGAGTGTAAAATGAAATTATTGTGAGTGATGTATCCAGTGGTGTAAAGTACTTACTAAGCACATTTACTCAAGTACTGCATTTACTGTAAGGTATTTATTTTACTTTACTGGAATATTTCCAATTTTCTGTACTTTTACTTCTACTCCACTACATCTCAAAGGCAAATGTTGTACTTAAGTTCATTATAATTATTTGAAAACTTTGTAGATATTGATTTTGATTACAAAACATAACCACTTTCAGCCATTTGAAATTCTTCAAGCTCACAATTGGACACATTGCGAGTTTGTAGATCTGCTATTTTCCAAAGATGTATACATTTGAAAACTTGTGAAATGGGACATTCTGCATAATGAGTACTTTCTACTTTTGGTACTTTTGTACTTTTTATACGCTCCTTCAAACAACTCATTCACAAAATTAATAATAGTTTACATAATTTCTGGAAGGTATGGGATCTATTGATAATTGCTGTGTGTGTGTGTGTGTGTGTGTGTGTGTGTGTGTGTGTGTGTGTGTGTGTGTGTGTGTGTGTGTGTGTGTGTGTGTGTGTGTGTGTGTGTGTGTGTGTGTGTGTGTGTGTGTGTGTGTGTGTGTGTGTGTGTGTGTGTGTGTGTGTGTGTCATATAACAACGTATATAATTAATATTCCCCCGTTATTAGAGATCCATGTGTTTGGTAGCATCTCCTCTCCCCTTATCTCCTGTTTTGCTTTTTGACTGGACCACATGGGCCAGCAATATGAATGTCTCTGACTGAGTCAGAGACAATGTCACTGACTATTGAGATAAAGTCACAGCTTTGGTCTTATCTGCCAGTCGGCCTAACAACAACCTAGTCAAACACAGAGATCCCTTCAGGCTAGGACATGTCCTGTAGTTTGTCCCCGGTTTGCCCAACAATGAAAGAGCCAATTGTTATCTCTCCAGGCTATGTGTGATGTAGTCTATCCTTGGTAACTTGGCAGCACAACAAACTATAAGAACTAGAGCAATCCTTCCTCCAAGCTATGGGATAAAAAAAAAAGCTTGTGCTAAAAGAACTGACTTGTCTACAAACTATCTCTATTTCTCCCACAGAATTAAAAAAACACAGTCTCTGATCATTTCTTTGCAGAGAAATAGGCCATTCTATTGCTCAGTCTTAATTAATTTCAGGAGTTTCCATATAAGGAAGCAGTATACTACCCTGTTTCATTCCAATTGAGATTACGTTATTTATAAGGCATGACACAACAGACGAGATGAGAAGTCAGCTCTGCTGCAGAGCCAATCCAACTGATCTACAGTGTGGGACAGTGAATCAGAACAGGAAACCGGTAGTTGGTACAGTAATGCACACTTGCAGAGAGAGAGAGAGAGAGAGAGAGAGAGAGAGAGAGAGAGAGAGAGAGAGAGAGAGAGAGAGAGAGAGAGAGAGCAGATCTACCGGCTCATAGCGCGGCACAAAGTGACATTAAAGGTATATTCAGTGATTTCACTTAATTCAAATATCACTTATTTTTTTGTTTTGTTGTGACAATCCTCTCTACTATAGAGTGTGCTGACCATATAAGGAGTTCCTCCCTGTCCCCAGTTAACCCCTGGGGGTCAAAATACCTTAGGTTTAGTTTTTGGCTCTCTATCCTGATTGGATGAAAGGCTTAGGTCCCAGCCAGTGAGTGAAATCACTGAATATACCTTTAAGAGCTTGTAGATCTTCTATATTTATATACTGGTAGCCGAAGCATTAAAATAATGGTTAAAGTTATTAATCCTGCTCTTAATTGTTCGCCCCTTTCTCATAGTTTTCTAATTGTGGAAACTTTCCACCCTCTCATTTCATTTTTTCCCATATAGCTCAACTCATGCTGTTCTTTTGCCGAGTCTCAAGTCTTTGGGGATTCGCTGAGAGAAATAAATTTTGCCTGCCTTCATGGCCTCTTTGCCTTTGGAATGGAACACAGGCATGTATGTATAAATATTCACAGGCGGCTATTTCAGATCCCCAGCTTAGGGAGTGAATCAGTGGATGAGCTGTTCCTCTGTTTCATCCTGCTGACTGACTGCTCCTCTGTTTCATCCTGCTGACTGACTGCATCCACACGCTGTCTGACTGTGCTTCACTCTCCTTTCCTACTTATTTCTTCCTTCCCTCCCTCCCTCCCTCCCTCCCTCCCTCTCTCCTTCCTTCTATTTTCTTTTGCATTTTAAGACAACACACACCATCTTCTTTCTTTCTTTCTTTCTTCCTTTGCCCACCCGATAATCATCATCTGCTCCCCCATGGTGTCTGAATCCTAATTTGAATGAAATTGTTTCATATTTAATGCCTTCTATTTTGGCAACAGACAGATTCATATTTCATGGCACTCTGCTGTGCTAGGCTGCTAGCTGGGATTCAGAGGAGAACTACACCGTCACTTTGGAGAAGACATCCAAACGGATGCATCGAAGCTCTATTTTAAGGACTTCTCTTTGTCACTTCAGCATGCACCCTCAGTGCCAATATGAACAGCATGCAGCCTTTCAAGTGCCACGCACGCCGTACCTTGTATCTCCTGTGACTTCACAGGTCATATACGTACAGTTATATAATTCTAACCTCGCATCATCCGACTTTCTACCTCGGAGGAAAGCCTGGTCTGCGTTCCAAAATGGCCCGTTTGATCCGATCTTAAGGCCTCCGATATGCAAAACAGTTCCCAGTTGAATTGTTCTGGTTTTTCGGCACTACTTTGTTTTGGTTCCCCCCGATTTAAATGCTGAATCAGGTTTAGTCTCGCCAGTCGCTACTACATAGTTGGAATTGAAGATGGATATACCAAACAAACTATTCCCATAACCTAAACTACTTTGCAGGTTTTATTGGGTATATAGGCCCTACAATTATGATGCAGGGAATTATTTTGGGTAATACTGGTTCCGGTTTGGTGGTTTATATCTTGCAGAAAAGTAATGGACACAATGATTTACATGGCGGGAAATGTTATACTGTATGCTTTCTTTTCCAAAGGCCTGTACACTGGTTGTGCACCCTCTGCTTGGAATGTTAATTTATTCCATTATCTTTTCAATCCAGAACGCAAGGGCTGGAGGCAGTGTGTTTTGGATGTCAGTGATTTAATTAACTTTTTACCTGGCAACATTGTAATGTGTTATGTGCTTACTGTATCTGTACTGTATCTGTAGGGAACTATTTGTTTTTATTGTCCCTGATGCCTAGTGTATAGTACACTATGTTTTTTCAAATAGATACAATGTTGCCTTGGAGAGGCAAGCTAGCTACAGTCGCTGGATCAGTCCAGATCTCTGGTGTGACAATAACACACACACACACACACACACACACACACACACAGTGTAGCGATCCGCCAAAACAACAATAATAATAAACATTTTATTCCCCACACACATACTGGTTACGTTACCAGTTGCCCAGCCCATATCAGCTATGGAGCTGTCACTTTGAACAGAGGCACGGAGTGTGAAGGCTGTGTGTGCAGACTGTGAGGTGAAGACGGAGGTTTGCCCTTACCCCTTTAGAAGCAGTAGTAGGCTACTAGTAACGCGAGTTAAAGTCTGCGGTTCATGCCCGTTCCATCCATTGATGGAAACACCGGAGGGTCGCCTGACAGTAATCCAGTGTCGAGCCCAGGTGGTCCTAGGGAACGTTCCACAAACAGTGCCTCTCGTCTAAACGGCATCGCTGCAACTCAACATTGTCTTTCAAAGAGGAAGCATCCGAGCCAGCGTGTCTTGAGAGGAGCTGTAGGAACTACTGAGGGTTGCAACTTGCTGTTGGTGAGCTACAAGGAGCTAGCAGCGGGGCTAACAACAGTTGGTTCTACAACAGTGGTGCACGGCACCTGGGTTATTTTGGTTATTGTGAAAACCTGAAATGGACTTGACTAAACTGTGCTATATGTATGAACTGAACTGAACTGCTTCTGGTTTCTAATACAAACCTTAAACTTAATTTCTGTGTGTCGTTTGCATTTCTTATTTACTGGTTGTTTTGAGGTAAAATGAGTGAGTTTATTGAAATGTACTGATTTATTATATATATATATTATTATTATTATATACTGTATATCCCTGAGTTAACTAGGTAGGTTGCTGTATTTTATACAGGGACCTTTGTAGGGTTTCTCCTTGATTCAAACCTTTATGGGTGAAACCGCGACAACACACACACACACACACACACACACACACACACACACACACACACATCTCTCTCGCTCGCTCTCTCAGGAGTGTTTCTAGACATGCAGTGCCAAATTACACCCCCTCCTCTGTTTTTCCGTTTTTGTTTGTTTTCTTTTAGTTTAAAGGGTGCAAATTTAAAGATGTTTATACATTATAAACTGTAGCTGTTCTTATAGAGGTTATGGTGATTTGAGTGATGACTCATCACTCATGTAGCCTATACTGTAGGGTGTTACAGTTTTTCACGATTGTCAACACACAAAAAAAATTGCACAATTTGCACAACCTTCACTTCATGCAGGCCTACCTAATCGCATTAGACTCTGACTTTCCTTCTTTACACACAATGTTCAGCTGTTGCACATGACTTGATGCTTTGTGTGTGCGCACACAAAGCATCAACCTACAACACACAACTATTCAATTCAACACAACTATTCCATTAAACATTCAGGCAGGTCTGGTGAGCAGTGTGTTGGTAACACCTGACCACATACAGTGAATCGACTACATTGTCATCTGGGACAATGTGAGCTTCCACCGGGCTGCTCAAGTGCGTGAGTGGTTCCTGGACCACCCACATTTTCTCCTTTCCTGAATCCTATTGGAGGAGTTATTTTCAGCTTGGAGGTAGAAGGTATACGAACGGAACCCACAGAGCCGGGTCACACTGCCCAAGGCCATGGAGGAGGCTTGTGGCGATGTGAGTCGCTTGTCAGGGCTTTATGCACAACTCAAGGCGTTTCTTCCAAGGCTACAAGTGTCCTTGAGCAAGACACTGAACCCCAAATTGCTCCTATGTGCTGGTTGACGCCTTGCATGGTTTCCGCCGCCATCGGTGTATGAATGTGTGTGAATGGGTGAATGTAATGCACAATACATGCACCATTTACCATTTACAGTGCACATAGAAATACTCCCATGCATGCATTCAAAGTAGAGGATTATCAGATGCTTGACTTGACCTCACCTTGACCTGACAAGAGAAACCTCCCCCGTGCTAAATGAATACAGTTGTACAGGTGTGTGTATGTGTGTGTGTGTGTGTGTGTGTGTGTGTGTGTGTGTGTGTGTGTGTGTGTGTGTGTGTGTGTGTGTGTGTGTGTGTGTGTGTGTGTGTGTGTGTGTGTGTGTGTGTGTGTGTGTGTGTGTGCGCGCATTTGAGAAATAGGCTATTTCCCTGGTCCTCACAAGATAAATGGTTGCTGTTTTAAAAAAATACTTTGGGGAATTAGGATTACTGTTACAATTAACTCTAACCCAAATTGGGTTATTTATGCGCTGCGATGTGTTGTGACCTTGTAGATCTGCTATTTTTGGCATGTAGCTAAGCACAGTACAACACTGTCCCCTCCCAGTGAGCTGTGGCGTCCCACAAGGAAGCATACTAGGGCCTTTACTGTTCCTAATTTATGTTAACGACATGACTTCAGCTTGTGACTGCAACTTGTTCCTGTTCGCAGATGACTCAGCACTGCTGGTCTCGGACAGGAACAAACTGCAGGTTGAAAAGACCCTCAGCTCTGAACTCGGTAGAATCTGCACCTGGCTCGCTGATAACAAACTATCCTTACACCTGGGAAAAACTGAATCCATCCTCTTCGGATCAAATAGTAAACTCAGCAAGGCAGAGTTAGAGTGGGTGACAATATTATCACACGAAAAGATGAAATTACCTACCTAGGTTCCATCCTGGAGGCCAATCTTTCCGGTGATAAAATGGCCACCAACGTAATCAAAAAAGTCAATCAAAGAACAAGATTCCTTTACAGGATCTCCTCACTGGTCAGCAAAAACACCTTGAAGACCTTAACAGGAGCCCTCGTACAAGGTTTCTTTGACTATGCATCCACCTCTTGGTACCACAGCACCTCAAAGGCCCTTAAAACAAGGCTCCAGACCTCCCAAAACAAACTGGTCAGGCTCCTACTTGGCCTCACCCCCCGAACCCACCTCACCCCTGCCCACTTTGACAGGCTGGGATGGCTTAGGGTCGACGACAGAGTACAGCATCTTGCAATGGGTCTGGTCCACAAGATTCGATACACCACCAAGATACCCATGTACCTGTCTAGATACTTCCTTAATGTAAACGAAGTCCACACCCACAACACCAGAGGGAGTGCAACAAACCATGTACAACCCAGATTCGGCACAAACAAGGGACTAAATTATTTTCGCTCCTATGCCACCAAAATGTGGAACGCCCTACCAACAGTCATTAAGACATGTGAATCCCTTGACTCCTTCAAAACCGCTCTCAAAGGGCACCTACGGATGGCTGCAATTCGAAACTGGCCTCTGTAAAATCTGAATCCCCCCCACCCCCCCCCCCCCCATTTTCCCTCACTGTATATTGTATCTTTTCTCTTTTTTGCTTCCCATATGATGAATTCCTGTTCTGTACTTTAGCTACATAGAAATGTCTATTTGTATGTCTCTAAATGTCTCTATGTCTTTAAATGTTTTGATGAATTGAACAATGTGGACCCTGTTGTAAACGAGTGTAATGCTTAATTGGGTCGTCCACTCACAGTTGACAGTCTTTGTATTGAGTTTGTGCTTAAAATGTACTGTAAATTCTACAAACTGTTAATAAATATTTCAATCAATCAATCAAAAACTCACAACAAAATGGTAAAATGACTAACATTTCCTTACATTCACAAGCATAGTAATACAAAGGGTGTGTGTGTGTGCGCGCGTGTACACGTGCCATCTCGGATGCATATACAGTATTTCACGCGATGATGTGGCGTGTCTGAGTGAAAGTAGGGCAGGTGTCCAGGAGACACACGAGGCCTATCAATGTGGCCGTGTTGCCTTCCATGGGAATATGTCTGCGTCTGCTTCTTAAACACTTTGCTTTTCTTCTCTCCTCCTTTTCATCACCTTATCATTCTGCACCAGGACTCATTTTGGTACTCTATCTAGCCACACACAGAGAGAGTCACACACACACGCACGCCGCGCACGAAAACACGCACACATGCATACACATGCATACACACGTGCCCGCACGCACAGTAACAAAGGCAAACTATCCACGTCAGCCATTTCGGGACACTTTTCCATTTAATGTTATTTATAAACAGCTTTTTGAGTCTGGCATTGTTTGATAACCACATACAAAACATTTGGGCTCCACAAAGAAAGAGAGGCAGATGGAGAGACCACGAAAGACAGAGCCGGGAGAGCTGAGACAGAGATGTGGATAGAGAGAGAGAGAGGGGGGGGGGGGGGGGGGGAGACAGTTAGGGCCTAAGGACGGAAGGTGGGACAAAGGAAGTAGGGTGGTAAGGAGGGAAGAAAAGAGAAGAAGATGAGGGAGGGAGGAAGTTAGAGAAACAAATGTGAGTAGCGGGATAGTGGAAAAGGAAGGAGAAAGGGTTGGGGGCAAATGGGTACAGAACAGTGCAGCATTTATCTGGAATGAGTCAGCTAAACAAAGAAAAGACAGAACAGCAGGGAAAGAAAGAACCAAAAATTGAATTATTTATAGAAAAAAAAACAATAATATGGTGCAGCCCCAGCTCTCCACGGCGAGGCTTCAGGGTGCTGTTTTATTTTTTTCTGTTTTTCTTTTTCGTTACAAAAAAAATGAAACCGGAACGAAATCACCCTCACAGGAACAAAACGGACACAAAAGTCAATTTTACATCATCACCTCTGGGTTCACAGCAGCACAGACAAAGGTTACCAGTAATTAGGGTCTCTAAGCCTACATGTCAGGAGAAAAGACACCAATGACAGGCTTTCATTCATCCCCTCCTGCTCTAATGTAGATAGACAGAGAGAGGAAGAGAGAGACAGTCAGAGACAGAGAGAGAGACAGTCAGAGACACAGAGAGAGTCAGTCAGACAGTCAGTCAGTCAGTCAGTCAGAGACAGAGAGAGAGAGACAGTCAGAGACAGTGAGAGAGAGACAGTCAGTCAGTCAGAGAGACAGTCAGAGACAGCGAGAGAGAGAGACAGTCAGAGAGAGAGCGAGAGTCAGAGAGAGAGAGAGAGAGAGTTAGAGAGACAGAGAGAGAGACAGGCCTGGGCTTAGTACTTAAACATGTACGCACAATCGGAGCACGATCCCTCTTCACATACATAATGTACTGTATGTTCCAACCACACACGAAAAAATATTTTGCTCACCAGCAGAGCTAATCGGAAACATTTAATTTGTAATTTTCCAAGTGTTAGCAATGTTGACATGCTTTAGCCTACACAGGAGGCTGCCTCCCATTGTCAAAATGTTAGCAAAATGATGGGGAGGCCTCAATTTCTTTAGGAAACGCGTACCGTCCTCATCACTGGCAAGTCAGTCGTACTGTACTGTAGCTTTGCCAGTATGACCCGTGTGTGGATGTATAATACTGTCTGATTCACCTTCAGCCACCGAGGACCTGATGATGTCAGTGGAAAAATGTTTTGAGATCGGCTCAAAAGCAGAAGCCTGAAAGTGGTGTCTGTTTGCGAGGCCCGGGCCTACAGGGGGAACGGGTACGCTGTGATGGTCAATGATATGGTATACAATAGGAGGATGTGATTGGGGCTGCCATGACCCTCAGTCCCCTCACTGTCCTTGTAATGTCATGGTCTTGTGTAGAAGATGAGTCTAGAAGCTCGGGCAGGCATTCCAGAGGTTTCAGTAGCAGCGGTTAGTGTTACACTGTCTGATCAGTCTTGCTCATCCTCGAGTCAAGTTTTCTTTTCTTTTCCTTTTTTTCAGAAAACTCCCAATTCCACCCGGAAGGGGACAAAATGGAAACATCCGTGGCAGTTTGTCAGTCCATTTGCCTTGTTTTTGATATGGCTGCTTTTTTTAGAAAGTCCTTTCGCTGTCCTTTCGTTTGTGAGTCAAGCGCAGCCGGACAGCTGTCGTGGTGACGGTGGTCAGTACCGCGTCTCTGTATCTCTGACCACTGTGCAGACCATGGCCTCAGAAGAGGTTCTATAAAAAATCTGGTGCTTTTGATGGAGTTCTACTGTGTGAGATTTTAGTCTTGCTCAATGCAAACGAAGAAGACGGCTCTTCACTTCACTCCATCACTCCGCCTGTTTCCAAGGAACGTTACGGAGAAAAGTGCATAACAGTTTTGAGAAGTTGGCTTTTTCTTTCATTTTTTAAGCAGTTTCAGCTCAGCTGAGCCAAACGAGTCAGGCTTGAATGTGCAGGTACAGTATAGGTTGAGACCTCAGGTCAGCAAAACCAGTGAGGTCTGCAGTGTGAATGAAACACTCTTGTACCTCTAAACTACCTCTTCTTTGACCCCATGGCACTCTCACTCATCTATGTCTATCCCACAACATCTGCCGCCAGGGCTTCGTGGTCTCTGAAAACACACTCCCAACGGCATTATATGCTCATGCAAACACAACAACTCAGTCACTCAGTCCTCAGTCACTCACTCAGTCTCTCGGTTACTACGACGGATCGGTTATCAAAGACTTTCAGATGGACGTGGAATGAGACCAAAGAGAAACGGGACAATTATCACACCGGGGCTGTTTTGATATATGAATCTGACGGGGGAACATCATGCTCGAGCAGCTCTGAGATGAGGCGCAGCAGTAAATAAAAGCCAGGGCTTAGGGAAGGAGAGGCGCGCCACACCACTCAATGGTCGTAGCAAGAGATGCTTTGTTGTGCTAAAAGCATGATGTTTGGGTCCGCTGTGGCCTTCATCAGTTCTGTTGATGAGCTGACCTTCATCTGCCTCCCCTGGACCGAAACGGCATGCTTTTAGCATAACCAAGCAACTTTTGCTCCCAACCGCCTGCCGTGTGCCTCTGCTCTCTATGTTATTTTGACGTATTGGCATTTATAAGAAGGCTATACCGCTACACTGACACTGACCACAAACAACATAGTCAAATCATCCGTGAAAGTGTATGCATTTGTAACTCTGAGAGAGGGCAAAGGTCACCAAATGGAAGCTTTCACGGATCCATATGGTGATATATGTACTGGCAGAGTTACCACTCAATGTTACAGTGTAAGGGCTGCAGCCATGCTACAGTGTAGAGGTGATAACATGGTAGGGGTTGATATTATGTATGTTCTTACTGCAGAGGGGCTTTCCGTGTGCTTTTCTTTTCTTTTTTTGGTCACTATAGGTTTTATGGCACCGTGGACTGAATGGTCGACACATTACAGATGCTCATGTTGTCGCGTCCACGTGAATGACGGATAGCGCAAGATGCACATGTATAGAGTCCCGCTCTGTGTGGCAGGGCCCGACATGGAGAGTGGGAGGGCAGATTGTGCTGTTTTCATCTTTATTGTCTGTTGTTGTCCCTGCCACGTGGAATGATTCATTGACGTTGTATACCGAACGGGCGATGTTGTGGCTTTCTATTTCCCCTTTATTGTTTAGGTCTTTTCACGAGTGCATAAATTCTCCGAGACGATCGATGCCAACCTCTCGAGACAGTCGTGGCTACGGGATGAGAGACGAGTGTAATGACTTCCTGTTGTTTCCCTTTTGTGACATCATCAAAGGAGCAATGGGGCTGAATTGGTTTTCCCTGACTGTCGCGACTCCTAAATATTATCCCTGCACTTGAAATCCACAGGAATAACAGTAGACCGATCGATAATGGTCTTTATGTGTACTATACAAACACGTGCACACACACACACACACACACACACACACACACACACACACACACATTTATGAACAAATGCCTCATTGAGAGCCAGAGCGCGGTTGGTCAGGAGAGTGAATCAATAGGTTGTATCAACAGCAGTAAGCAGGTTTCAGCATGGGATCAGAGAGGCCAGCGTCAGCAGCACGGCCAATGGGAAACAGAGTAGTGAACACGCTGGACGGGGCGCCGCCACGTCACTGGCCCTCTGCACCCCGCTGGGCGGGCCGACGGAAGTCCTCGGGATGCACTTGTTCTTCCTCCGAGGCGCCGCCGACAGGTCGTATTTCTCCCCGTCCGCGGCGGAGGCGCTGTAGTCTTTGTCCCCGGCGAGCTGCACCTCGTTCTGCTCGCCCTTGTTCCCCTTGCGACCGCGGCGCGTGCAGTTGCGGCGTCCTCCCTTAGCGGTGGGCCGGGGCAGGGGAGACGGGGTGGGCAGCAGCAGGCTGTACTGGTCTCCGTGGGGCAGGTACGGCCGCTGGTGGTGGTTGTGGCGGCCGCGGTGGCGGTTCAGGTGGTTCAGCGACTCTCCCGGCTCCTCCTCCCTGGCGACCTCCGGCCTCTGGCTCTCCCCCGGCAGGCAGCTGGGCAGCTGCTCCTTCCGCAGGCCTTTCAGGTCCTTGCCGGCCAGCTCCGGCGGCAGCACGCACGTCAGCGAGGAGGTGGAGCCCCGGAACCTTTAACACAAAGACACACGCATGTGTGTATATCTGTCAAACTACTTCCACAACGTTACCTTTTTCTACTACTGTTTTTATTGTGCGAATAAATCAAACTAAAACGCCGTCCACAATCACACCAGAGGGAGTTTCACAAACCGAGATTTGGCTCAAATGAGGGGTTAAAGTCGGACAGCAATGGCTTTTTCGGTCATTTTATTTCTGAAACGGAAGCCTGTATGTTTCTGAATCAACCAGAGCGGCCCATCCCTTCAGGCTATGGGATGTTAGAATCTCAATCATTGCACCCGTGTGTAGCGGCACTACTGTTTGTTTACAAGGCCAGCCAAGCATGTTTGCTACTATGTGGCTTATTATAGTATACAGTAGCTCTGTAATTAAAATCAGGTGTGTTTGAATGAACGTGCAGCTATGGGAATCAAACAGGTGAATGAAATCAAGATTAATTTATATTCATAAGAGTAGATGTATGTCATCACGCAGCATGTTTTCATTCACAAAATTGGCTTTTTAGGGACTTTTGATATAAAAGGTAAACACAAAAATTGAAAATGTCCAATTGTTTTGGCATCTATTGTTAGGTATGCCCATATGATGACGGATATGCTCTAAAAGTGTGAACAACGTATTTTGAACTAGGTCTTTAAATTTATTTCGCTCCTATGCCACCAAAATGTGATATGCCCTATCAACAGTCGTAAAGGAATGTGAATCCCTACTCTCCTTCAAAACTGGCTGCAATTCGAAACTGGTCATTTGTCATTACATGTTGATGATGAATTGAAAATGGAGGAACCCAGTGGAAACAAGCCTCAGTGCTTTCTTGTTTTTTTATCCTCTTAGCAGACCATATAGGCCTACTTTCCTGCGATTATTCTGCAAAACTCTTCATTAAGTTTTCAATCACTCAATCAATCAATCAATCAATCAAACCAACCTGCGCAGCCAGTCCCACAGCGACAGGGCCTTGCAGTCGCACTCCCAGGGGTTGTCGTTGAGCCGCAGGTACTCCAGGGCGGGCAGCAGCGTGAGGCCGCTGCCGGACAGCTCGGTCAGCGAGTTGTTGAACAGGTAGAGGGTGGTGAGGCGCCGCAGGTCGTGGAAGGCCTGCCGGTCCACCCACTGGATGCGGTTCTGGTGGAGGAGGAGGCGGTCGAGCACGCCCAGGCCGCGGAAGGTGTTCTGGCGCAGGCTCCACAGGCGGTTGCCGTGCAGGAAGAGGTGGCTGAGGTTGAGCAGGTCGATGAACAGGTCGTCCTCCAGGAACTCCAGCTGATTGTCCTGTGAGGGAGACAGAGAGAAACGAGGGCTTGTGGCACTGGTTCCCAAACATGTTTAGCTCCAGACCCAAAAGAGAAATGAAGACGTTTGCCCGGGACCCGAACCATCTACAAGCTTGAAAATCTGTTATTTTTGCTACTTCTTAAACATTAGTTTTGTAATTTATGGAAATTCTTAGTTTTTTGTTTTATCTTCATGACATTACTGAATTCTTTTTAAATTCATTCCTTATTTTTTTGCTTTTTTGGGGAATGTAGGAAACAAAAGATAAATAAAGGTACCCTTAAAAAAGTGGATTATAGGGAGGGACGTCGAGGAGTGATTGCATAGAGGGAGATAGGTAGGGAAAGGAAGATGCACACAAAGGAAGAAGGATGAGACGAGATAGTTAGGTAAAGTTAGCGAAAGTTGTGGCAAATCTGGGAAAAAAATGCTTACCACTAGCTTTTTTCACAGATGTGTTCATAAAGGTGTCTACTATCACATATCAATTTGTCCCAACCCAACTCCCCTGGTAACAGTGACAGCTGCTTAAAGTTGGGGTACCATTAACAACCTATATAAGGCAACATTTCCTAAATGTAATTATGCCTTTATAGCATGTGACGTGTCAAACTAGGGGGTTTTCATGATGAGCAAAATAGCACTCAATATGACACCAGTATAGTGATGTCAACAACATCAATAATACATTCATAAATTCCTTGGTTGATTTGGCTGCTACCCAATGATAATTATAACAAAGCCCAATGTTTGTGTGCCTGTATAAACCTCAATATATTTTAGCTCGATATGTGTGGCCTTTAGCCTTATATCATACAAAGTTAATCTATTGTGTTGTTTCCTTATACGACACAATAGTACATACATATGAAAGGCTCTACACCTTCACATGCAGTATAAAAGCTTGTATTAAATGAATGCATTTTCACACATCAATATTTAAAATTCCATTCTTCTCCTGAGATAGAATTCATGAATATACGATTGGAGTGGCTGTAGCTATGGAAGCCAGCGGTAGCCTCTAACGGCACCACAGGTATTGGTTTTGAAACATGGTCCATTTCTTGTGCACACCGTGTGATTAAAAGGCTTATTTGATCAGCCCCAAATTCATAAAGTTATGTGCTAGGTTATCATGCAGGAGTGATGTGATGAGTGATGGGGGTTAGCTCAATAACATCTCTCTCTCTCTCTCTCTCTCTCTCTCTCTCTCTCTCTCTCGCTCTCGCTCTCGCTCTCGCTCTCTCTCCACAAGTGAGCTAATAAGCCAAGACTTATGACTATGATTGATTTGCTGTATGTGTGTCACGTGGGTGCCCGCAGCTGCTCTTGAATCTCTTAATTCCAATGTATAATTGAACAGGAGCACAGGTTATTAGAGATTTCTTCAACCCATAGTCACTGAAATGAATATTGGAACCTTACCTCATAAGGCCACAACATTATATACTGTAAGCTGCATTTTGCAGATAGACAAACCAGGACAAAGTTTACTTTATTCAATGTGACTGTGACAGGGTAAATATTATGTGTTAAGAATTGTTGGTTTAAGCAAGACTGTTGCTGTATCTGGTGTAGCGTTGCATGTTAAACAGGGAGTTTCTCTAATACCTAGGGTCTGGGTTTTGAGTAGGCAAATTATTCGGATTTGATAGGCTCAGAGTCAAACTAATCCCTTATCAAATCTTTTCACTCCAAATCTTTGATCCAGCTTGTTTTCATTTTGAAATTGAATTAATTTCTATCACCAATTGCACTAAATAGCTACACAGATATTTTTGACTCTAAGAGAGAGGATTGGATAAGCAGATTATCATGTGTTTTTGCATTTGACAAAATCCTTTCAAACCTCGACTAGTTTTAACCACATCAACCTGGCATCCCTATATATATATTTTTTTTAAACATATGTTTATTGATTTATTTTACAGTACAAAAGTATTTTCAAAACAATTTACATATATTTCCCCCCCCCCCACATCCCCATGGCAGCACAAATGGCATCCCTATATTGGGCAAAGTTTGAATTTCAAATATTTCCGTTATCACACAACTCTTGATAACAGATTCAGAAACTCGAAGATCTGCTATTTTCTGGCAAATGTTGGCAGATTTTTGGTGAATGTTCACCTATATGACATGTCCAGAATAGGGATGCTATATAATAGGGTGGCACTACTGTAGCTATAGGTGTCACATGGACGGACCACGTCACAAATGTGGTCCTCTACCTACTACGAGTCATAGACAAGGCCAGGGACAGAACGGCTGAGGCTGGCAGTAGTGTTGATTATGACAGCAAATTTTAATTTAGTTTTAGTCTTTTGACAAAAATTTGATTTAGTTTTAGTCTAGTTTTAGTCGACTAAACATGTATTTTGGCGGGCCTTGATGGCGTCGTAATGCCTGATTTTGCAGTACACTATTTTCAGAGTGCAACACCCGAGCGCAACCAAACACAAAATGACTTGTCTTTTAGTTCAGGGGTTTTCAGCTGATTATGAACCAGGGACCACTACCCTGACTGAGAATCAACCTGGGGACCACTACCCTGACTGAGAATCAACCTGGGGACCACTACCCTGACTGAGAATCAACCTGGGGACCACTACCCTGACTGAGAATCAACCTGGGGACCACTACCCTGACTGAGAATCAACCTGGGGACCACTACCCTGACTGAGAATCAACCTGGGGACCACTACCCTGACTGAGAATCAACCTGGGGACCACTACCCTGACTGAGAATCAACCTGGGGACCACTACCCTGACTGAGAATCAACCTGGGGACCACTACCCTGACTGAGAATCAACCTGGGGACCACTACCCTGACTGAGAATCAACCTGGGGACCACTACCCTGACTGAGAATCAACCTGGGGACCACTACCCTGACTGAGAATCAACCTGGGGACCACTACCCTGACTGAGAATCAACCTGGGGACCACTACCCTGACTGAGAATCAACCTGGGGACCACTACCCTGACTGAGAATCAACCTGGGGACCACTACCCTGACTGAGAATCAACCTGGGGACCACTACCCTGACTGAGAATCAACCTGGGGACCACTGTTGTGTTGGGAGGGGGGATATGGACGTGGTGTGGGGGGAAAATTAACCTTCCATATTAAAATCATGTTGCTGTTCATTGTAACTTACTGTATGTATGAGCGAGCAGACGCATGCAATTAATTATGGGCACATTTCCTTATAATGGTGACTCAACCAGGCAAACCGGTACAGTTTCCCTTGAGATTCTACCTCCCTTTTCTGTGGAAGTTCGTCCGACTTCCCAGTAACTGACAACATCGATCGAGCGTCATCGTATGTCACCACGTCATTTACTGCATTGTTTCTCAACTTGTGGTCAATACAATAAATTAAAATACAAATCTTCACTTTCCTACATTACTAAATGCATGGTCAGGGACCACATGCAATACCTTCACGGACCACCAGCAGTCCACAGACCACCTGTTGAAAACCCATGTTTTAGTTCTATTAGATCTCTTCTCCACTAGTCCCTCCTTAACATTTTAGTTTTTATTTGTCAATGAAATTGTCAATACTAGAGTGGTGCCCATTGGGCACTGGCCTACTTGGAACGATGCAAGTTGGAAATCTATGCCCCACCCAGTTATTATGTCCGTGACGTGTCCCTTTTATGTCCATATATGGAGTTCTTTGTCAGGCATGCCCAAATATGGAGTCTATGCCGATGTCAGAACATAATTGTGATGTCAGAACAGGCCAGCTCCATATATGGAGAAATAGGGGTGATCAGGTACTGAGCCCGGGCAAAGGCTTTTGTGCTGGTTCTGGACAACCGGCTATCCAACAGACACCGGGCGAAGTCATTGGGGCGAACATTGGATTACAGACGTACATACATACGTACAGAGGCGTGGTGTATTTAGAGCGCTGGGGCACCGCTCTTGGGCACTGGCCTACTTGGAACGATGCAAGTTGGAAATACAATCCTCACCCAGTTATTATGTATGTGTCCCTTTTTTGCCCATATATGGAGTTATTTGTCAGGCATGCCCAAATATGGAGTCTATGCAGATGTGAGAACATATTTTTGTGATGTCAGAACAGGCCAGGTCCATATATGGAGCCTAACATCCTGCAGCTACCTGCAGGTAGAGGTACTGCAGGTTGTGGAGGCCCTGGAAGACGCCGGCCGGCAGGCTGACCAGGCCACAGTGGTAGAGGTGCAGCGCGTGCAGACGTCCCAAGCCCTGGAAGGTGTCGGCCGCCAGGGCCCTCAGGTGGCGGTTGTCGCCCAGGTCCAGCTCCTCCAGGCGGTCGAAGCCGTGGAAGGTGGACGGCTGGATGTAGGAGATGTTGTTGGAGTACAGCCACAGCATGGCGGTGGTCGGCGAGAAGTGGCCGCGGAGCAGCCGCTGGATGCGGTTGTTCTGCAGGAAGACGCGCTCGCTCTGGGCCGGGATGCCCTCCGGCACGGCGTTGAAGTTGGTGGCCTGGCAGGAGACGGTGCTGGGTGACGTGTAGCAGATGCAGTGGCGCGGGCAGGGCAGCGACAGGTCCAGGCCACACAACACCAGCAGCAGCTCCACACCGCCACTACCTGAAAGAGGAGGAGAGGAGAAGTTGGATTTAACGCAGTGTTGATTTTTACAGCAAATGTCGGTTTAGTTTTAGTCATAGTTCTTTTTTATTTGGGGGAGGACCCGGGGAAGACCAAGGCGCAGTTGGAGGAACTCACTGGCTCACTGGCCTTGGAACGTCTCGGAATCCCCCAGGAGGAAGTTATTAATAGGGACTTCAGAGCAACGACGGCTACGGCAGTCCGCTCCGGCAACCGGAAATGGATCAGTGCTCGATACATAAACCTGCTTGCCGTCGCAGCCCTTTCTACTACGGCAGAACCTACACTTACAAGTAGTGTCTACAACGCCGTGTCATAACCAAGTTTATTGAAATTATAGCTGTCATACATTTACACTGATTGCTCCAGTACCTATCTTATGCTGTGTAATGTGTCGACATGCTCTGAATGAAGAAATAACACTATCTGTCATATTAACCATGTTTATTAAAACGGTTTTAGAATGACACAGATTGCTCCAGCACTTTCCTCTGACGCGCGGCGCAGTGTTTAATTTTTTTTTAATAATGTATTTATGTTTGACACATGCTGCATAGACACGTCACCATGGGAACCAAGATAAGTGGTTGAAGATGGATGGGCCCACCTACGGTAGTGAACCCATCCATCCAACCCGCCTTGATGGGGTCACAATGGCAGATTTTACACTTGTTTGCGTGGTGAACACACCACCAGAGCGCAACCAAACAAAATGACTTGTCTTAGTTCTACTGGATCTGTTCTCCACTTTTTTTTTGTTTTAGTCATCATAGCTTAGTTTGGTATTTTTTCGAAAATTTTTCGTACTAATTTTAGTCAATGAAATCAACACTGATTGAAAGGGGGGAAGAGCCGTAATGAGTGAGGGGGAGGGGGGAAGTCAGGGGTGGAGAATGGTATAGAGGCAAAGTGAGAGAGGTTGTGAGAAACGGGAAATTAATTGAATTCACGGGGCAGAGCACCCTTTATCAAACGCATCTTGAGCGAAACATTCATTGCTCTCAGTTTACTAAGACAACAATAGGCACGGTTCACTGCAGGCAAATTACAACGCTGACACACACACACACACACACACACACACACACACACACACACACACACACACACACAATTTTCTAATGACTTTCATTCATATTATATGAAAGAACTCTCAGTTATATAAGGCCTTATTTAAACAATACACATACTGTATGGAGCTAGGTCTAAAGCCCACTGATGGCACAAACACAGTTTCACTATAACAAAACTCATAATCTAGATGCAAAGTACGGTACAAAACACCAGGAGTTGCATAGTGATGATCATGGGTGTGTTTTCTGGTGTAAGAGTGTCGTCTCCATAGAGTATTAAAAGGATAGAGACTAAACTGGCACGAAGCTCCGCCCCCTCCGCTATTCATGTCAGTGGAAGTTGCTCAGTGGCGTTTTGAAGCACCCGGAAGGCTGCCGGAAGGACCGTCTATTTACAATTTTTTTCGCTGATTCAGCATTTGGACACCAAATTTTGGTGTCCAAATGCAGAAGTGCAGCTGGGCTTTAACATTGAGCGCTCGGTTGCACGGGGTTTCAACATTGGAGTGCCTAGCTGGCCCCTTGGTCGTCTCCCATTCCCTTTAAAAAGCCAGTTGTGCCAATGACACATTCAGCAAGTTGGGAGGAGATGTGCACGGCAGGGGCGTAACTCGTGTAACAATTTGGGGGACACTTGACGCCCACACACCCGTGCACACAGAGATGCAATGACAGTTGAGTTGACCAAAGTTTGGCGGGGCCCGGTGGTCGCTGCTGTCAACACACAACCCAGCAGCCCGCCCCTCAACAGCTCCGGTGGAGTGTAGGGTAGGCTAATAAGTGACGTGGAGGAAGGCGGGAGTGCAGTGGGCTCCCCCGAATGTGCTCAGCTGCTGCTGCTCCGTTCACTATCGCTGCACTCGTAGGTTATGTTCGGTTAGGTTAGACTCTTCTTCAACAAAGATGGAGAAAGCTAACATTCTTTGTTCTGTACTTGCATACATGCAATTGTATGGTACAAAACACTGAAGTCCTTCAACCAGAAACTATAACCTCTGCAGTCTTAACCAGGTGTAGCGACTGTGCTGTGTGTATTTGGGCATGCAGTTCAGAATCACAGCCTCATAAGTCTTGTAATGTGTCTGCATGTACAGTATGCCCAAAAGACATCTTCTTACAGATCAACCTAAAGACCTCATGCTCGTTCTCTTTAAAAGCACCTATGAAAGCACACAGCAGGGAGAGAGCATCAGTGCAGCTCTGCCTGCTGCATTCATAACTGGCAGCAGTTGAACTTGTTGCTGCTGTACACTCCGTCGCATATAAAGGCAGATAAAGACAAACAGAAGGTCATGGGTCAGCAATAAACTGTCGACTACTGTTGACTACTGCTGACAGACAGACAGACAGAGACTACTGTCTCTGTCTGTCTGTCTCTCTCTCTCTCACTCACTCCCCTCCTCCTTCTACACCCAGGGGTCTGTCTTTGCCCCCCTTCTCCCTCTACACCCAGGGGTCTGTCTTTGCCCCCCTTCTCCCTCTACACCAAAACTCCTTGCCGAACACAACACGTCGCATTTGTGAGCTTGCAGATACCTTCAATGCTCACGTATCTTCGCAGAATCTTCGCCTGTTATTATGACCCATATTAGGGACGCTGGTGTTAATGTGATAAACCTGAAAAATGGGCCACAACAATGCCTTGTGCTGAGATTTAGACAAAGGTTCAGCTGGTCACTTTCTGTACCCTCTACTGGAGATTGCAATCAATGCCTTTAACACCGCCACCTATTTTTAAGACCGACATGCCCATGGGCACACGTTACACAACGTGGGCACTGGGCGAGAAAGTGACACCTCTGTTGGTTGTAAATTAGTATTGACACCTCAGTGTAAGACAGCCTAGCCCTATATATGACAATTTATGAT